>NC_020495.1:14732894-14770600 GCF_000184155.1 Fragaria vesca subsp. vesca
GAGAGAGAGAGAGAGAATTGGTGTAAAGGAGTGGAGGGCATTTTAGGTACATCGTAAAAGTAAAATAACAGATTTAACCTTAAAAGTAGACTTATATGAGTAAAACTGTTATGGTGGACTTATGTAGGAGAAAATGTTCAGAATGTGACTTATATGAAATTTTCTATATATATTTTCGGAGAAGTGTTGTACACTAACATGTTAATCTTATATACCGCAACTAGATATTATGACAAAGATATACATCGATTATCCTCTAGTCTGCGTGAATAACAATTTACAATGGATACTCAAAAATATGCATCAGATATTTCTCTTTGACATCAAGTTACTTAACATTGTCGGTCACACCCAAGACTGATCGAAAATCCGATTATTTGGTAGCTAGATTAATGGTCAACTTGCAAGAAGATACTGGCTACTAATCCTTTTCAACAAAAAATTATATATATGCAATCTGCAAGTACACTTGTTCTTTACAAAACCGCGCCCAAGCACATTGTTTTGGCTAGAAGTACATTAGGAGCAATATAACGTGAACTGTATATTCTTCCAAAGCAGCCATTAACATGTCCAATCCGACAACCTTGCCGTGATGTTTTTGTAAGTATGATTAAGGATAGGATTTTCATATGACCTCGATCTAGCTGAGCTTGAAACTTGAATTTCAGCAACATGCATATATAAACTAGCTTCAAGAGCATCTGCATTGTGTTTTACGATAACGGGTTATCACAGTTAAGCCAAAACAGATGTCCATCAGAAAATCTGACTCGTGCTCAAATAGTTCACAAGTGTTTGTCAACAATGGAGAAATAGGTTTTCAAATTGGGACAATCTCAGGCTTGAATCCATGTCCATTCTATTTTAGACCATGTTGGGTAGTGCATTCCAAGATATGTGAACAACTGTACTTGATCTATTCTATATACATGAGCACCAGATTTCAAGAAAAGAAGATGATTTCACCAATAATGACATTGTTTTTGGGGTGAATTAACTCAGCAATATTGTCTTCAAAGACATGATAACAAAGATTGCGGTATCCAGCTTAGATATACAATACCAGACGTACTGCCAAACTAGGATTCCAGCAGAGATCATGTTGTGAACTTGTTGATTTAAAAGGTTCCGCTAGCAAGTTGATCGAAATCAGTTCAACTTGACCAATCGATCAAGCTCACACTCGCTCTCACAGGCTTAATTCTGGAAATTATATTACATTCTGTTGGGCGGAAGTACTCAAATTCATACGTGTTAGCCTTGCGATCACAACTGCAACCAATATGGCAAATAGATCATGGTTAAATAAACCACTTGAATTTCTTAATTTTTCAAACAAACTAGAGCTAGCCTTACTTAGCACGCATTTTTAGTTTCGTTATGTCGTCAGTACTTTGCTCGATCACATAAAATTCGAAGAGAAAATTAACCTGGAGAGAAAACCCACACCCAAATCACCAAATCGACCTTGGTTTCTCGATCACGTAAATGCTGTTTTTTTTTTTCATCACCTTTGTTGCATTTCTCGTTGTTATTGCCTTCTTGCATGACCTACGTACCTTTGTTGCATTTCTCGTTGTGCCTTCTAGCATGCCATTCACATATTTAGTTTCATAGTTCACTACATGCAATACTTAATTTTGGTATATTCAACCAAGTTAACCTGTTGATGTTGAGTACTTAAGATGTTGGAGGTAATAATTAAACTTATACGTGCTGCGAGTAGACTTCTAGCTTCATTGTTGTTGTTAATAGTCATTCTAAATCATTACAAACTAAATAATTATTTGTGCTAGCTGCACTGTTTTCTTGCCTCTTAACATAGCAATCTTGAATCCTGGAACCCGAGCGGCCTCCAACCAAGCATATATCCTCATATAATCTGCCTAACAATGAACTAAGAGTGTGGGATAGTTGCTTGTTAAGTGTTTAAATTATACATATATGTATATTAGGGTTTCTGGTTGTCAATTTGTCATATACTCGTCAGCAACACTGAATTGTTCAAAGCAAATAAGATCAATAGGGCTGCATATGTTTGGTCCGGATTCAAGTCAAACCGATCCAATATATACGATCCGAATAAGATGGTTCGGATCGGATCCTGATTATGAAAAAACACATTTTGATGGATCTGATCCGTTTAACAAAGTTCAGGTTCTGATCGGATCCTGAAAAAATTAAAATAATGTAAAAATTCGAATAACCGTTGGATTAAACTATATCTATTTTAGGCCATTAGATTCTTAGGGTAAGAAAATGTCCCAAGGAAAAAACACAAAACTTTGAGGCTTCGACCCCCAATCTCTCGCCTAGTCGCCTCTCTTAGTCTCTCTCGTCTCGACCCTTATTTCTCTAGTTCGTTTGCAATTGCGTTCTCCAAGAGGTAAGTTTAGCAATTTCATTTTTCTCTTAGTTTCTGAATTTGGATACCTTCTCTTAATGATAATGTTGCTTAATGCTATTTTGTATCCAAGTTGGTTTGAACTTTTGAAAACTTGGAAAATGTCTTTGCTTTCATAGAAATGTCTCAAATTCTAGGCTTTACAGATCTAAACAAAAAATTGAGATCAGAACCCGTTTTTTCAGATCCGGATCCGTTCGGATTAAGTATTTAAAAATGCAAATCCGATTTGAAAAAATTAAACGGTTCAGATCGCGGATCCTATTTTAAAATAATAAATCCGATCTGAATGCAGCCCTAATGATATCAACTCTCAGTTGGCGGAGGGAGAAAAATTTTGCTATGGGGGCATACAAAGAAATCAAACAGGAAATAACTACTGATTAACGAGTACAAAATTTCTGTTTCTTTGTTGTTTTTTCGTAGAGAAAATTTTAGTTTTAAATATAAAAATTTGTCCAATTCAATACGCTTTTTGGTCTCCATTTGCAATCACTGCATTTAAGGGTATGATCGATCAAGCACCAACTCGAATTGTAGCTCAAATTCTAGTAGTGCTGTAATCCGTACAATGTTGTAAAACGCAATTGAACGAGATAGGTAATATAGGAAGAGTTGAAATATTTGGGTAGAATTTAGGGTAACATGCAGACGAAGAATCTGAGGATTTCATGGGTAATAGCAAGTTCTCGCCGCCACCGGTAGAGTTGAATATGGGAATGAAGCTATTGGAGTCAAGTTTTGGACCGGGAAGGAGATTTAGTTTACTGTAAAAAAATTTGATGGTCTGAGGAGTTGGTCTCCTATAATGATAGGGATAAAGAAGAAGAAGATGAGAGAGATTGTTTTTTTTTTTTGTTTTTTCTATGAGAAGAGAGAGATATTCTTTCATTAATTTATCAAAATGGCAATGTGTTAGTCAAAATGAATATTTTGACTCATATATAGGCCTGGGCATGGGCCGGGACGGGCCGGGTATTGGCTGATCCCGATCCCGTAATTATTTTCCGGGACGGGACAGAACGGGATTACCCTTTTTTAGACTTGATCCCGAAGGTCCCGAAGCCCGATTGAATCCGGGACGGGATCGGGACCAATTCGGGATCCCGGAAAATCAAGAACTTTACAAAGAAAAAAATTGCCCCGATCGTTTTCGTTATGTTTCCATCGGATGAGTTGCAAAGAAAAATAAAATGCCCCAATTCGGCCGAGTTCTGTTTCCTTCGGATGAGATCTAGCCCAGATGTACAAAAAAGAATTACAAAATGATGATGATCATAACATCTCAAATGATAAACTAGCAAACTGCATGTGATCCTTGGTGTCAAACATAACATACGAAGACTTGAATCTCGAAGAAGAAGAACACGAAGACCTCGAAAACGAAGACCATATCCAAAACGACGACGTGCGCAAGAATCTTTGGAGGTCTAAGGCTCGCCAGTCCTCCACAGTTGCCGACGTCCGACAAAGAACACAAATTGAAGAACGTTGATGCTCGATCTCCATAGGTGCCCTCTGATTTTCAAGATCTAATTCTCTCCCTATTTGATGACGTCGAGATAAAGGAGATGGTGAAGAAATTAAGGCTGAGGCTTATCAGAGAGTGAAGAGGAAAGAAAAGAGAATTGGGGCTCTGGGTTCACGTGAAAGAGATAAGAGGGTTGTAGCTTATGTTTATATATTTAGGGTTTATACTTCAGTCTTTGATCAATCCAATGGCTCACATGAAGCCACCATATACAAGTTAAAAAGAAAAAATAGTCTTAATATATATTACCGGGCCGGGCCGGGATTAAACAGGCCAAAACTAAGTGATCCCGATCCCTTCCCGTTTTATTTAATACGGGATGGGCCGGGATAGGATTCTCGTTTTTTATTTTTAATCCCGTCTCGTCCCGCGAATTTTAAGGACGGGATCGGGAAGGGCCTTCGAGATCGGTTTTGAATGCCCAGCCCTACTCATATATGTGGCTTTTGTTGTGTCGTTAGAAAGTTTTGTTGATGAAGTGCCGTTAGAAAGTCGGGGAATCATGGGGTTGCACGACTAGTCAAATATTTTTGTGGGGGCATATTTGCATCATAAAGGCCATATGTCAAAAATCCACTGTGGGCATGGGCCCCCACTCGTCCTCAATCGGCAATGTCAACTCTCATTTATACTTATACTCTCTCAAATCTCATCTCTCTCTTTTTCTATGACATTTTTCGTGTCAACTAATAATTGCATGGAAGAATTGGCCGTGCTTATCCGATAACACCTAGTTTTCGTCTGATTATTTTTGTTCTAACTCTCTTGTGTATATAAAATTTTAATTTATTAGTCTCTTGATCTATTCGCGATCTATATAACTACTTAGTATACAGATCAGGTTGATCGACGAGCTTCATCCTCATGAAGTATCAATTCATCTTCAACAAAAATAATGTGAAAAATCAAGGTATGTTGAGATATCAATCCCACATTGGGAATATGAGACATTGCTTGTGGGTTTATAAAAGTGTGGACCACTACACCCATTGTCAATTGGTTTTGGATGTGAACCCCAAATTACTTTATCATGGTATTAGAGCGGGTTACTCACGTTCACATGTGAAGCACAAAGGCCACACGGACTCCACGTCACCTCAAATGTTGTCCACGTGATAGGCTTGAAAATTCGCCACACGTGCGGGGGCGTGTTGAGATATATATCCAACATCGGGAAAAATAGGATCTTGCCTGTAGTTTATAAAGGTTTGGGCCACTCCATCTATTGCCAATTGGTTTTAGATGTGAACCCCAAACTACTTTATCATAGTATCAGAGCAGGTTACCCACGTCCACGTGTGAAGCCTAATGACCACACAAACTCCACGTCACCTAAATGTTGTCCACGTGTTAGACTTGAAAATTCGCAACACGTGCGGGGGCGTGTTGAGATATCAATCCTACATTGGGAATATGAGATATTGCATGTGGGTTTATAAGGGTTTGGGCCACTCCACTCATTACCAATTGGTTTTGGATGTGAACCCCAAATTATTTTATCATATTAATAATAAAATATCAAAGTCCATGGATATATATGAATCGATCTCCAACTCTAAATAATGGAGTCAAATTCTAAAATGTCAATGTGCTTACGACAATGAGTGTCTGAGATAAAGGCAAAAAAGAAAGAAACGGGCATTAGAATCAGCAAGGTATTCGTGTAATGGAAGGAAGAAAAGAGATTGTATATCATGTGATCAAGGATGGACATAGATTCCACTTGAAACTTGTGATAGGAAATTAGGAAAGCTAGTGAATTTTACTTACTGATAGCTGCTGATCGATGGCTAATGGATAAGTTATCCTATTATGTTAACATGAAATGAAAGGATGTGATGAAAAAGGAGAAGCAGCAAATCATGTATGCATGATTTCTCTAAAAGTTAAATTTGGATGATGCTTTTTATACGTAGGAACGATTGGTCTCTTTCTCGACCATCATCCAAATTATATGGTCTTTGGCATGGGTGGTTTCGAATTCCTTTAATTTTGTGGCTCTTTGTCAGTTAGAAAGAAAGGTTATGATGGATCTAGTCATTGTAATTCTTATAGAAGAAGAATTAGCTATATTCCACAAGACGTACGCGTTCGTGACCATATGGAGAGATCGATAGACCATAACAGAGGCAATTTATATCTAAGACGAATACTCATGCACTTTCAAAGTACATCAATAAGTCTCGTCATGTTTACATTTGCTTCACCTTCATCTTCAGGTCGATCGATCGACGAGCTCAATCTCGATCAAAAACAAACTTAGCGTAACCTCAAAACGATATCTATTCTTGTATCGTTTTAAAAAAGAATCTATTATTGTATCGCACGTTAGCTGCACAAAATGATTGATGTTTTTTTTGGCTAAAGATATAATTTGGACATGTGAGTCAGCCAATCTATCCCAATAGTATTATGAACTACATAACCATGATATGGAGGAGCCCAACGTAACATCTGGATCATACACTAATTACTACGTAAAACCAGTTAGGCCTGTTAGTCTAACGTTTTTAACCTTGAAAATCCGTAGACATTCAGGCCCGGTGTAAATAAGTAATATGATAACCCAGACTCTTTAGAAGTTAACACCCTTTGTCAACGTTACATAAATTCTATAAGAAATCGAGTTTAAAGCTATAAACCATTAACGTATGTTGTGACTCTGAATGAATGAAAATTTCACTTAAGGAAGTGCCTGCTCATCCAAATCAAGTAGTCAACCTTCATTTGCGTATTGTGTCAGCTTAGCTCAAGTCTAAGTTTGGAATCTGTCTCAATTAATTAGGCACGTTTTTGTGCAAAGCTCTCGAACTTAACATAATCTAGGATGGTGTTAATCCTCATCGACATCTATGATGATGCATCAGCATGCATGAAATACAGTTGTAACAGAGCTTACGTTCTTATCCTGCAAAAAGTCCAACCGCACCGTAAAACGTGTGACCATTGTCCCCACCCTTCGTGACACCTTCACCTGAAAATCCACATCGAAAAGCGCTCCACCTTTAAGGATATCATATATCAAACCATGGTTAAACTTAACCTAACCCTGGTTAACACCTCCCTCGACTCTGAAACCTATTTATACGACCCCCTCTCGTTTCTCTCTCAACACATACAAAGAGTACAGTCCAGTCTCTTTGAGATTCTTTGTTACTGTTAAAACCAGCCATGGCGAACAACGGAGGTGAAAACGGGAACTTCAGCTTTGCTCAGACCGGCCGCCAGGGTCTTCCGAAGATCCAAACCCGCAAGGAAACGACGGAGGTCTGCCACGATGACACCGCAACTCCTGTTAAGGCCAAGACAATGGACGAGCTCCACTCTCTGCAGAAGAAGAGGTCATCGCAACCCAGCACTCCCCACACCGCTACCGGCCAGCAAGTCTCGGCTTTCAACGCCATTTCCGAGGAGGATCGCCAGAAACAGCAGCTACAGTCCATCAGGTAATCAGTACTATGTATATATACTACTACTGTACACATTACGATTTACGACCGGGTGACCTGTATTTTGGTACTGAAATTAATGTTGCATGGATGGTGGTTTATGTAAGTGCTTCTTTGGCGTCGCTGACGAGGGAGACGGGGCCGAAGGTGGTGAGAGGTGATCCGGCGGGGAAGGCTGATGGGCGGAAAGCTGTGCATGTTGAGCATCATCTGTATGATAGCTCCCTCTTTGGGCTTAGTGATAGTGCTCTCAAGTTCACCCACATCCTCTACAACCTCTCTCCTGCTGGTACATTACTAAATTTTACTTGCATGTCGACATTGATCAGATCAATTTTACGATTATGTTTAGAGATATTTAAGATGAGAATTCTTGGTTGTGTGAGGAATTACAAATTTTTACTAGAAAGTTGTTGAGGGTAACTGATCACATTTGAGATCTGACATTATTATCTAATGCTGTCAATGATATGTTTGAAATTAATTAGACGACAAATTAATTCGATACAAACCGGTATCAATCTAAAATTTCTTAAGATGGAATTTTTTTAGGAAAAATAGGATGTAATAATATCAACTAAAAAAAATAAAAAAATCCTTGATCGGGCTGAAATTTCAATTTAAAATTTGATATGTGTTCCATCTTACAGAACTGTATGAGCAAGCTATCAAGTACGAGAAAGGTTCATTTATAACAGCATCCGGTGCCTTGGCCACACTGTCCGGAGCAAAGACAGGCCGTTCGCCAAGAGACAAACGCGTCGTGAAAGATGAAGAGACTGAATATGAGCTTTGGTGGGGGAAGTAAGTGCCAATTGCTTCCACTGTTACCTCTGAATCTGATGTATCATTAATTGGTTCTGTATATTGCAACTTTGCACATTTTAGATTATGCTAATTCAGTATTAACCTCGATCAATAATATTAGGGGCTCACCCAACATTGAGATGGATGAACACACTTTCTTAGTGAACAGAGAAAGAGCTGTGGATTACTTGAATTCTTTAGACAAGGTACATATTCATCAAATGACCACATCCCAGATTTTCATATCTCTCTCATATTCATTTTGACTGATTCAAGACTTGATTGTAGAATTACCTTGATGTTTAAAATTAGTATCAGTATTTTAATCCAATTGCTTATGAAATGGTCCTAGAATCATGGGGCACTAGTGTCCATAAGCTGGCAATGACAGTTTGCAGACTTGGATATGAGTGGATCCTTATCCAGTTCCTAAATCTAAGGGATACACATTTGTATTTTATTATAGTCTCATCTACTGTCCATGAACAATTCCTGTTTATTTATTTATGCAGCTGAAAATGTTATCTACCTTTGCCACTTTCTTTGCTGTTTATATGAGGTTGACTTGGCTATTTTAAATTTTAAAGACAAGGTTGACAAAAATATAGTGAAGCCTTTGTTGGTGGGTTTGACCAGTAACTTTGTAATCTTTGTGGAAGCGTTCCACTCCTTTCATGATGATTGATTATACAGTCCTGTACAGTAAAAAGATTAAAATGTAAAAGAAGGTTAATTCCAAGAATTATTGAAGTGATGAGATGCAAGGGAATCGTAATAGGTGCTGTGCTCAATAATTATATATATATATATATATATATATATATGTACATATATGTACAGCCCTTTTCAAATAAGGACCTCCTTACCTTAGTTAAGTAAGGATTTCCTTAATTTGACCTACTTTCTAATCATATTTTCTCATCATAGCCATTCAGTATTTAGATATACATGATTAGATCATCTCTACAAATTTTCAGCTAATTTAGTTATCGTTAAGGTATCGAAAATGTATTAAATCAATGAACGAACTAAATCTGTTCATCTTGAACCGTACGTTCTTTTAACTCTAAATCACATTTTTGAATGTCTTAACCATTATCAATTTGGCTGAAAATTTGTAGAGATGATCTACTCATATATATCTAGATACTGAACGGCTAAGATGAGAAAATGTGATCAAAAAGTGGGTCGAATAAAGAAATCCGTATCTTAGCTAAAGTAAGGAGGTCCTTACCTGATCAGCATTGTGTGTGTGTGTGTGTGTATACTGGATTTTTGTTGTATCTTCCAAATGTTTTGACAGTAGTTGTCATTTTATGATTGAACATTAGCAAGGAAGGAAGTAGCTATGTTGTCATCATTATACAGATTTGAAATACCTGATGAGTATAAGCTTGAAGGAAAAGTTAATAGTTTGAATTTAGTAATGGAGGATATGTACTATGATCTGATAAGTTAAGTATATAATTGTAGAGAAAATGATCTCTTAGATTCTCATAGTTCTGTTTTTAGTTCTGGAAAGTGAAGTGAACCTTCCAAAACTTTTTATAGTTAAATGCAAAACAAGCTATTCTAGAGGTCTTTTCACCCCAACTTTTAGCCAATGAGTTGTGCAAGGCCTCAGGACATAGGTCTCAGGATTTAGGAGTTTCGTTATAATTCAAATATAACCTCCCAGTCTTAAGCAAGGAGTGAACAAAATAACTGTTTGACTTAAATTTTATTGTTATTTTTTTTTCTCTGCTTATTCCAGATTGGTGGTAAATTGTACAGTCTTCATTAGTGACTTCTGTCATGAATTTGCATTTCAGGTATTTGTGAATGATCAATTTCTGAATTGGGACCCAGAACATCGAATCAAAGTTCGAATTGTATCTGCAAGAGCTTATCACTCCCTCTTTATGCATAACATGTAAGTAGCTAGTGAAGTTGATATGATTACTTGAAATTTGTAAGGCTGCTGCATTTCACAAATGCTAACTTGCCAAACCTTACTGTACTATGACTAATACGTTTACTCTGTATTGTACGTTATGATTTTCTAGTTTCACCTTTACTTATACTTCAATAGGCAGTTGAAATTCCGCTCATAGCTTTATATAACAGCTTATAAGGTTTTTACCTGGTGTTCAAACAATATTGGTTTGGTGGCAGGTGCATCCGACCCACTCCTGAAGAGCTGGAGGATTTTGGTACTCCACACTTCACAATATACAATGCTGGGCAGTTCCCATGTAACCGTTACACTCACTACATGACTTCCTCAACCAGCATAGACCTCAATCTTGCCAGAAGGGAAATGGTCATCCTTGGTACTCAGTATGCCGGTGAAATGAAGAAAGGCCTGTTTAGTGTAATGCACTATCTCATGCCTAAGCGTGGAATCCTCTCCTTACATTCTGGCTGCAATATGGGGAAAGATGGTGATGTAGCCCTTTTCTTTGGCTTATCAGGTACACTCAGTTGCTAACTGATAAGTAATTTAATCTCTTTTGTTCCGGATTCTTATATAGCAATGTAACTGATGACAAATATATCATTTGGGCATCTGCATTAGGAACTGGAAAGACAACTCTTTCTACAGATCATAATAGGTATCTAATCGGAGATGATGAACACTGCTGGAGTAACAATGGTGTGTCAAACATTGAAGGTGGTTGCTATGCTAAGTGCATTGATTTGTCAAAAGACAAGGAACCAGATATTTGGAATGCTATCAAATTTGGGACAGGTAAAAAGATGATACTATAGACCATTGTCGTTTAAAGACTGTTAGTTGGATCTGAGTGAAAGATTAACTGCTATTGACTTTATTAAACTTGGTGTTTTGCAGTTTTGGAGAATGTTGTGTTTGATGAACATACTCGAGAAGTGGATTATTCAGAGAAATCTGTTACAGGTAAAAAATCATTGATATCTTTTAGAAGCTGGGCTTTGTTCAAGTAAACTTTCACTTATCATGAATTGTAATCGGTAATCTCCCTGTGTAATCATTTTGAATCAGTTATGTAAATCTTTTGCGCGAGTACATTGTAGGCTCGACATAAGAGTTGGTTAATTATTTATTTCCTTCAATAGATATTCAGATATCACTACATAAGTATGGATCCATATGTTAACTATATTAATCTTGGTAAGAACATATGCATCGGAGATTGTGAGGCTATAGATCACCGATACCATAGCATCATTGTTCCTTAATCTTTATTCTAGTATAGCTTGTTGTACAAATGATAATTAGTGAATAATTAATATATCACGCTTGACCAAAAAAAAAAGAATAATTAATATATCACAGCATATGAGCATGTTAATATGAATCATGTACAGAAACCAATATTGTTTCTTGCTGAAATTTTGCTTATCATGACCATATTGGTGCAGAGAACACCAGGGCAGCATATCCTATAGAGTACATACCAAATGCTAAAATACCATGTGTTGGTCCTCATCCGAAAAATGTCATTCTCCTGGCCTGTGATGCATTTGGTGTGCTCCCACCTGTGAGCAAGTTGAGTTTGGCCCAAACAATGTACCATTTTATCAGCGGCTACACTGCTTTGGTACTTACTTAAATTGAGCTCCATTCAAAACTAATACTTTTTACTAGTTCCATGCATTGAATTTTATTGATACAAATTCCAATGGAAAATAGGTTGCTGGAACTGAGGATGGTATCAAGGAACCACAAGCTACATTCTCAGCATGCTTTGGTGCAGCATTTATAATGATGCATCCAACAAGGTATGCAGCAATGTTGGCTGAAAAGATGCAAAAGCATGGGGCTACAGGATGGCTTGTGAATACAGGCTGGTCAGCAGGAAGGTATGGAAACTGTATAATCAAAGTTTCGATTGGCAGCTACATTTTGATCTACCTAGTTGTCTTACATTGAATTATTTTGCAGGTATGGAACAGGTAACCGCATCAAATTAGCTCATACCAGGAAGATCATTGATGCTATCCACTCGGGGACCCTTTTGAATGCAAACTACACCAAGACTGAAGTATTTGGACTCGAGATCCCTACTAAGATTGAGGGTGTACCTGCAGAAATTCTGGATCCAATAAACACTGTCAGTTTTCTATCTATTACTTAGTTAACTGTTACATACTTTGGCATGCACGCTTGGTATTTGCATTGACATGTTGTTATATCTGATTCTTTCAATGACAGTGGTCAGACAAGAAAGCCTACAAAGACTCACTACTGAAGTTGGGTGGTCTTTTCAAGAAGAATTTTGAGGTATTCGTGAATCACAAGATTGGGAAAGATAACAAGCTCACAGAGGAAATCCTTGCTGCGGGTCCAAATTTTTGATCAGAGACTAGCGTCATTAGTGAGGGTCAAACAAAATGAAATAAGATACGTGCACATATATAGGTGTGTATATGTATGTGTGTGATTGATATCCTTGATTTCCTCGAGTGTAATTATCTCTTTCCTGTTGTTCTGTTTCTTTGGTCTTTCGATTCAGTGCCTTGGTTTTTCTTTCTTTCTCAGCATATACGTGTCAAGAGCATCTGTAACAATTGTTTGAAGTAAAATTTTAGACAAAGAGCGAGGCTGTGGCAGTCAAACTAGCATGACAATAAGATGTCATCAAAATCACATCGCATGCTTCCTCTGGGGATATATGCAGAATGTTACCTTGCACATCTTACTAAACTTACTATATCTCAGTAGCATATGCAGGAATATATATTGGATTTGTAATTACATATCCTAGTGTAAAATGCTTGAATTCATGATTATTTATTCCATGAATACCTGGAAAAAAAAATATCAATACATAGACCAAGCTCGGCCTTATTTGCATGATTTGTTCTAAGATTAGTCTCATAAAGTCATAATCATAAACTGTATTAGCTAGGTTTGCCACCCTTTCGGTCATTATGAGAATTGGAGTTGTGTACCTCGTCAACTTAGTTGATCTGTACGTTTGCGATGACATATTGGAAGAAAAATTCCAGAAGATTGAGTACTGCCGATATAGACTCAAGTGATCAAAATCATTTCAGTGAAGTGAAATACTGCTAAACCGCAAGCGACAGAACTTGTGCTGTGAATAGGATTAACCTCCATTACAAGATTTTCAAGTAAAGAGGCCACACTTGACACACCACATCTCCACAGATCCTTAATTTGACTTAAAGGCCAAGAAGGACAAGGAATGATTTAACAAACACGATAACGAGGCATGCATATGTTTCAACTGGTCTGTAGATCAAAGAAAACAAAGCAGATGTCACATTTAGGTGAAAACAAAATAAGAGCAATGCTTTGTTAATTAAGTACAGATATTCAAAATTAGTCCATAAGAATAATCAAAAGATGTAACAGTCATAATGCTAAACCTCACTATCTATGCAAATTGTTAACAACAAAAGGGGAGGATAACCTTGTAGTCTTAAGTAGCAGTTGCACATAGTTTCACATATATGGGTCTGCGTTAGGATGATGGAGTGTATTACCCTACTGAGTAGCGAAACATATGTTGAACTTTCGGTTGTTATATTCTGCTATCCTGAATTTATGATAGCTATAACCTATCCTCAGTTGCTTTCATGCATCAAGCATCCCACACAATCTACTAGCAGAGAGATAGATACAAGATAGAGACAAAGGCAAACATATAGAAAATGAGAGAGAGAGAGAGAGAGAGAGAGAGAGAAGATCGGAGGATGTCGTCGCCGGAGCTGGAGGATGTGCGGGAGCCGGACTTGGCGGCCAGAGAAATCGGCGAGATCGGAGACGGTGCGGTGGAGGGCGGAGATTGGAGGATGTGAGGAGGCGACCTCATCGCAGGTGGGGGTGGACCTCGTCGGCGCCGTCTACAGAGAGGGAGAGAGCGCGCTAAAAAGTTTAAAAGAGAGAGAGAGAGAAGAGAGGCAGAGATCTGAACGAGAGAAACAAATCACTAGATTTAGGGCTAGTGAAAATTTTCCCTATATTACGTGTAAACCTATCACTAAATGAAATCAGCAATATTCCTTATCCTACTAGCACAAGTCCAAGACATACACAATACCCTACAACAAAACGGGAGTTGTAAAAGATGCCAGGGACCAGATATATGGGAGAGGTATGATAGACAAACCCTATAGATACCAAAACTCACCAAAACCCTAATCCTCCTTCTCATCTCCCAATCAGTTCTCCCCAACCCTCTAAACCCATCTAATCGTTCGCCCCTAACCAGCAAGATGGTGTTGGCGGAGCTAGGAGGGAGCATCTCCCTTGCTCTCCAGCAGATGAGCAATGCGACCGTGATCGACGAGAAGGTTTTGAACGAGTGCCTCAATGAGATCACTCGCGCTCTTCTCCAGTCCGATGTGCAATTCAAGCTCGTCCGCGATATGCAGACCAATATCAAGAAGATCGTCAATTTGGAACATCTCGCTGCTGGTCACAACAAGCGTCGCATTATCCAAAACGCCATTTTCAACGAGCTCTGCAAAATGCTTGATCCTGGAAAACCATCCTTCACTCCCAACAAGGGGAACCCCAGTGTCGTCATGTTTGTTGGTTTGCAAGGTAATAATGTTTCCGTTTCGGCTAATACATATTTAAATTTCACGATCCGATTTGAACTGATTGTATACTAGTTAGATATGTTTATGATTATTTGTGTTGCTCGTAACGTTTTTGAAGCATTTGGCTGGTGGAGCTTGGTTTTTGTTTTTGTATTGATTCATGTGTATTGTGTGATATGTATGTTCAGGTTCTGGAAAGACTACAACGTGCACGAAGTATGCTTATTATCATCAGAAAAAGGGATGGAAGCCTGCCCTGGTGTGCGCGGATACTTTCCGAGCTGGTGCTTTTGATCAGTTGAAGCAGAATGCTACCAAGGCCAAGATTCCGTTCTACGGAAGCTATATGGAGTCTGACCCTGTGAAGATTGCGGTGGAAGGAGTGGAGACTTTTAAGGAGAATTGCGATCTTATAATTGTTGATACTAGTGGGCGTCACAAGCAGGAGGCTGCGCTTTTTGAGGAGATGCGGCAGGTGGCTGAAGCCACGAAACCAGATCTTGTTATATTTGTTATGGACAGCAGTATTGGTCAGGCTGCGTTTGATCAAGCTCAAGCTTTTAAGCAAAGTGCTGCGGTTGGAGCTGTTATTGTTACCAAGATGGATGGTCATGCAAAGGGAGGTGGGGCTCTTAGTGCTGTTGCAGCCACAAAGAGTCCTGTTATATTTATTGGAACAGGAGAGCATATGGATGAGTTTCAAGTTTTCGATGTTAAACCGTTTGTCAGCCGTCTCTTAGGCATGGGTGACTGGTCTGGGTTTACGGACAAGATTCAGGAAGTTGTTCCTAAGCTGGACAACCAGCCAGAGCTTCTGCAAAAGCTTTTACAAGGGACCTTCACGCTGAGGATTATGTATGAGCAGTTTCAGAACCTTCTTCAAATGGGTCCACTTCAGCTTACTTCAATGCTTCCGGCTGCTGAGTTAATGCCAAAAGGTAATGATAAGGAAAGCCAGGCCAAATTAAAGCGGTACATGACCATAATGGACTCGATGACGAATGAAGAGTTGGACAACACAGATACAAAAATCACTACTGAGTCTCGGATGGTGCGAATAGCACGAGGTTCTGGTCGTCTAGTAAGAGAAGTGATGGAAATGTTTGAAGAGTACAAGCGCCAGGCTAAAATATGGAGGAGCGGGATGAAAGGACTTAATTTTTCTAAGGGACCGATGAGTCAACTAAACCGAAGCATAAATGCACGGAAAATGAGCAAAAACCTACCTCCTCAGATGTTGAAGCAGATTGGTGGAATGGGTGGCTTACAGAACTTGATGAAGCAAATGGGAAGTTTGGTTTCTGCTAGAGAAACGATGCTCGGAGGCGGGGACAAATAGATATTGACGAAATTCTTAATGCTAACGTATCCTTAAAGCGCCTAGAAGAGCTGCTTTAGTTTTAGCTGAAGAGAGAGTTCTTCAGCAAAATCCTCCTCTTGATCCAGGATTGCCAGCCATACCTTCACATCCAGCAAAATCTCAAGCTGAAGAGAATTCATATCTATGAAACAAGACCCAATCACCAACACAACTCATCTCAACAAATTTGGAGCACATAAACAATTGGAAGTATCCGACGTTAAAAATGAACGCAAACAAAAAACCAAGAGGTCTTAGAAGTGCCATGATGCCGAGGTCATGATTATCAAATCCTAAGTCAAACATCATAGGTTATGTAGTCAATCAAATACAACCTAGGGAGGGAGAGAGCCACAACAACGCATCAAACATACATGAAGAAATATCAAACATACTTATAGATTTATGTAGCATTTCAGAACTGAAAGCGGATAATTCAAGACTGTATATTAACTCAAAAATGTAGTTTTATCTGAAGATTAAAGTCATAATCCTCACAACTCAGTTGTAGTAAATTGCTATTTATGGCTCAACAATTCTTACAACTTTAGCATTACATTTTACAACTAAGATTCGGCCGATGTTGCTGCATCATCTTTGTGCTTGACCATACCAGAATCCACAAGAATGGGAATCTCTGCTGCAAGCCATGGAGCAAGACCCAAACAGAGAGCATGTGCTATACCAAATCTAGGGCTGCATATCATTAGAAAGATTTAGTGCATACTTCATAGTACTCAAACCTACAGCTTCAATAAAGCTAAAAATAGATAAGGCACTTTAGATTGTCATTGTAGGTCTATAAATTGTCTGTGAAAAGGAAAAGAGTAACTAAGTTGAGCAACATGCAGTGCTTTTGTTTGTTTATTGGATTAAAAAAAGACCGAAAATTTCCTAGTAATCGATCAACATGAGCACCACATGAAAAACCAAAGTTCCATTGCTCAAGGTTCTCTGTTTGTTTCAATTGTTTTAAAGCTTTAATGTTGCATCACTGAAAGAAATTTTCTTGTCCATCACTATAGAGTCATCCAAAATCCGTAAGACCACATGTCTTATTCATGACCCATGAGTGCTACTATTATCGAATCTCAGCCTTACTCCTTCCAGGTACCATATCTGATTTTAAAGTGTTGTTACCTAGAAGAATTCATCCTACAAGTTTACTTAGGAAGTCTAATTCTAGCAATGGTGAATATATGGTAAACTGATGGCTCCATTTTGCAGCTACAGTAACTAACGATTTAAGTTCAATTAGCAAAACAAAAAACTACAAGCAGTACTACCAATAAGAAGTTCAAAACTTAAAACAGAGCAAGCTTGCAATCAATCAGTATAACTGAATAGGGAAGAAGACAACCCCACTGCACAACTGAAGTGCAAAATGAGCACTAAAATATAACTGTCCTCTAATCTACCCTGGTCACATCAGCATCCCTTGCCACTGTAAGCTTCTTTCAATCATTTAACATACATTTTGCTCAAAAGACCATTGAGGAAGATATCAAAACACAACGAGCTACTAACCTTTAATGGCTAACCTTACATATATTTACGGAGTCTTTAATGAGTCTTTTAGTATTGATTAATTTACACGGTGATGCATCTGAAGCCTATAAATAAAAGCTACTTGCTGTAATCCAAGGCAGATTGGAATGAACGAACTGTTGAAGGCTTGATCCTGGTACCGGAAAATTCCATGCAACTACAGCGGCTATGAATCTTCTCTTAATTCTAAAGTATTCTAATATTCTATTTTTGTAACATGTCTATCTAGGCAATCCAACATGACCACAACAGACCCACCTTTGCTTTGCCACAACTTGACCTCTAAATTTTTCTGTTCTTTGCTCACTTCTCCAAAAGGCTCCTTACTTCACACCATTAATTACTCTATCAAAAAGTATATCACCCACCACCCCTAATACCCTCCACTGAACTAAGGGCGCTCAGGCCACCTACTTTCAGACCAAAGAGCTCCTGGTCTACATTTTACAAATCTAAGCTAGTACCCAATTCGAAATGGCTTAGTACCCAATCCGCTAGCCTAAGTTTTACTAAAGTGTCACTATAAACTCAAATTTCCCATTTCCACCGGCTTCCTCAATTAAGACAATGCAGTTTAACATTTTTCATGACACAACAATTAAGCCGTAAATCGCAGCTAAGTCTGAAATCCCTTATGCTACATCAATTCATACAATTCTTAAGTAACTGCAACTACGAAAGAAGCGAAACGTACCAGTTTTTGGCCCAGAGCGGCTTGAAATGCACGGTCAAGCAAATCTTCCCTCCTCTATACATCTGCACAAAACCACACACAACCTCAAAACTTCCACACAACCAATGTCAATGGCAATAATGTAAAATCAAAACAAAAGCGAGGACCTTTTGGGTTTTTCCATCGAGCTGGGGGAGCTCGAGCTCAGGCGCGGTGGCGGGGTAGGTGACGGGAATATCGAACTGGAGGTCGAACTCATACCTGAGGAGGTTGTGGACGTACCAGCACGTGCCGGTCCAACGTGTCCCTTCGGGATTGGCGGCGGAGATTCGGAACCAATCGTTGTCGTTGGACTTGTTCATCTGGGTGTAGGCGATCAGCGACTTGTACTCCTCTTTGAGCCGCTGGGTCCACGCCGGTCCGTCTCGGGGTCCGGCCTTGGTGGTCAGGAGCGGGATCTGGGTCAGCGTCGACTTCGTGTTCGGGTCCCAACCCTCCATTGTGTGCGAAAATCCTAACTCCGATTTGGGGGATTGAGCTCTCTTCTTTCTCTCTTGTGGCCTATGTGGGAAGCTGTGCACTTTCTCCGGGAATATATTCCAGACGGAAAGTTGTGGGAGGGTAAATTTGGCATTTTGGATGGTTTACGAATTAGTAAGTTAGAACACCGCTAACGGTAAAAGTTATTTTCTCAAGTCAATTGATCAAATTGTTATGCCATGTACTTGGTCTCACTCTCGAGGACGATTAGGTTTTTCCTTCGGTGTGCTTTTGTTATCAGTTTATTGACGAGCGATTTGCGCTAGGACACTTTTTATGCACTCTGTGAAAGAGGGCATCGTCTTTGTTGCGATCACTACGAGGTTTTACCGAACTTTGAAGATTATAGGTTTATTGTAGCATTGGCAAGACTCGAGGTGTATATATGGTTGGGAAATCTCAAGCTACCAAGCCTTCCATTTTGAATCCTTGCAACTTGGGTGCCTCTGTGGTGCCTTTTTGTGATCTTGTTTGTTGCTATTGTATTCTTTTTTCTTTTTTTTTTTGAATAAAGCCTACAAACCTAACCCTGAATAAAGGTCCATGAAACTGTCGAATACATGGAGGGATATGAAACCTAAACCTTGATTACAAAGCCTACAAATCTAACTGTTGTATTCCTTTCCTACTCCAAAAAAAAAAGAATTAACGATCATCTAAGACCTAATCGATTTGACATTACACTAGACAATAGGATGAGTCCACCACATATATGATGAAAATATCTAAGTGATGTTGGGGGTTTATTGACCAAAACACCATCAAAATTGCGGTTATAGGTACCACTGAGCCAATAGGCCCAAACTCTAATCGGATACGAAGCTGCATGGCTGAGGTTCGCCAAAGCATGAGCAATGAAGTTGGATTCACAGTACGAATGCTTGAATGAGATACCATAAAGACCTTTGGCAATGTCTCTAACATCACAAGCACAAGAGCATGAGTTTTCAAGGGATGCCACAAATATCATTTACACGGTTGATAACCAAAGAAGAATCGCCTTCAACTTCAATGAAATTATAGTTGAATCTTTTGACTGCTAACAAACCATCTCTGAGGACATTGCATTCAGCAACAAGAGACGATCCATAATTAATTTATTGCTACTCTATATTTTATTTTTGAAGTTACTTTCAACAAAAATGTGTAGCTCGTGATCTACCATAGTCCATAGACACTCGATGTTGTATTATCGTCCATGATCTTTTGGTCGAAAATTTTGATTCATTTTCTTAAATAAAAAAAATAAAAAAAATAAAATTAATTCTCAAATAAAAAGAAATTAATAATTACTCCCAAGCCTGTTACTTCCAACTCTTTTAACCTTAAAATTCGAATACCCCAAATCCAACCATGTCCTCTCTACCTCTTCTCTTCTGTTGATGTCCTCTTCTCTCTTTGCCCCACCCAGAAAACCCCTCTTCAAAACCCTAACACCCAATTCCACCGCCTTCCACACCATGGCCGGAGGAGCAGGCGGCGGAGCTCTCAACACCCAAGCGCTCTCTCTCCTCGCCGCCGTCAACAACCACGGCGATTTGGCTGTCAAGCTCTCCTCTTTAAAACAGGCCAAGGATTTGCTCCTCTCCATCGACTCCTCCTCCGCCGCCGACCTTTTCCCCTACTTGGTCGAGCTCCAGTCCTCCCCCGAAACCCTCGTCCGCTTATCTCTCATCCAGTGAGTCTCTTCGAAACCCTAATTTGCAATCTTGATTGAATCAAATTGTAAAAAAATTTCTTTCTTGATCGGTTATACTGCATTGTTGATAGTGAATTAGAGATATTAGTCCAGAGACCTGTTTCGATAGAGATAATCATGTTTAGATACTGTAATGTTTGTATTTTCGGTTGCGGATAGGCTTTGTGGTGGTGTTTTATTGTTTGTTCTTGGCAGGGTGATCGAGGAGATTGGCTTGAGAGCGATGGAGGAGTCATCTGTACTGATGTCTGTCCTATTGGCGTTTTTGAGAGACAGTGATTCTCTTGTCGCAAGGCAATCTATAGTTAGTGGCACGAATGTTTTTGTCGGTGTCTTGGAGGAGTTGACGTTGCAGGTAGCTCTCTCGTCTCTTTGTTCTTAAAGATGTGCAAATTTAGAACATTTACTTTGGTGCTTATTGGCAGAATGAAAGAAACGGATACGTAAAGATACTATGGGAGACTTATGTTTTCATCTTCAGAATGATTCTAAAGAATAGGATTTTTTTTTTTTTTTTTTTAAATAAACTAGTTGGAAACAACCTGATTTAGGAAAAAGAACTTGTATTGATAAACGATTTCCTTAAATAAAGAAACTCAATGACTGAAAATCATATCATACTTGTAATATGCTTTGCTTCTTAGCAAGACCTCTAAATTATAAAAAATTTCTTTTTTTATTTCTTATTTTTGTGATATGCTTTTACAGATGATGGTACAAAGGATTCTCTTCCATTCCAAAACGTAAACAAAGTTGCATGTTTGCTTGTTTAATGTTATGTACGCCGACTTTATATGTTAAAATCTGAACTGATGGAAACTTGTCATTCAATAGTTTACTCTCCTTTCCTGTTCTAAATCATATTGTTCGGTTTGCTTATGTTTATGTAACAAGTTTCACCGGAGGGGTAAAATTGAGATATGGCTTGAAGAACTTTGGTCGTGGATGGTTAAGTTCAAGGATGCTGTATTCACCATTGCAGTACAGGTAGGTGGTGACTCTGCTTATCTCTTTGAATTTCATCCAACTGCCAGCAAACTTACTCAAGCTCGTTTGCATTTTCTTGTTGATGTTATATTTACCATTGCATTGAATGTAGGTGCTATCAGCCTTAGATTCTCTCTGAATTTGTGTCCATTTATTTTTTCTGATGTAATAGGGTTATTTGAATTTAAAAGTATTTATCTGCGATAATATGGAATACCAATCCCCTTGGTCATTGCTTGCATCAAGGCTGTTTGCAGAAGTTGGCATTTCACTGTGTTAGGGTCATAAATGAAAGAGTTGGAGGACTTGAAGTTTTAAGCCTTTGGTTCTGTTAAAGCATGGATTTTTATTTTTTTTATTTTCCCAGTATCATTTTGAAAGATATTAGTTATTCATGTAAAATAATTTCTCGTTTCAACTTTGCTGGCCTTTGTTTTATGGGTTTGTTAGGAATCCTGTACAATCTATTTGTACTTTCACTTGCATCTCCCTTTCATTCCTTGCTAATATACATTGATTTTTTTTAAAAAAAATTGTAAAGTTTATTTGCTAGATACTGGCAACATTAACCTAAAACTATGTTCAATTTGATATTGTAGCCTGGTTCTGCTGGAACAAAGTTGCTCGCGTTGAAATTTTTGGAAACATATGTTTTGCTATTCACATCAGACACCGACGATTCTGAAAAACCTATCGCAGAAGGTATTTCAATCCAACTTGGAATTCCCTCTTTTTATTTATGTATTTATTTTATTTCTCCAATCATTCAAAGAGTCATCTCATTATAGAAAATAGGCACTTGGAGATGTAGTCAGGTTCTAGGCAGTTGCAATGTGTCTTCCCCCTAGTTATCTGACTCAGAGGTGTATTACCATTCATCCATTTGGAGTCTTGCTTTCTTTGCTACTAATTTGGTTGTTTATGCTACAGGATGTAGAAGAGGTTTCAATATTTCGTGGCTGGTTGGGAGACACCCTATTCTCGACTCGTACATGCTCATGTCAGAAGCAAATAGGGCTCTTGGAATTCTATTGAATTTGTTGCAGTCAGCTGGTAGTCTTCGGGGTTCCTTGACAATTGCCATTGTTAATTGGTGAGTGGTCACAATGTGGTGCTAAGTGTTGTCATTTTGGCTGGATTTTAGCTTTTTATGTGATTCCATCAGTTACTTTAGCTTAGGAAGTCCATTTCTTTAATGTGATATCTTATCATGGATGTGAACTTGAAGTGGTGTATCATGTCTCTTCACATACTGATGCCGTTAAATATCTTCAGATTACTGGAGGGATTAAGTATTTAACATATAGGCGGTAAACGGGTTTTACGTCAGTTTAATCGTCTTGAAATTTATCGAGGGATCACTGAAGCTTGAGAACAGCTTTAGTACAAGTTCAACTGCTTGTTTGTGATATTATTGCAGCATGATGACCAGCTCTCTTATGAGGAAGTAATGGCATTGGATACTGCTGCATTGGGTGGTTCAGATAATGGCAGTTACAGGACTAGACACGTTAAAATTTGCAAATTGTATGGTTACTGTGGAGCACCAATGGCCAGTGATAAGTTTGCATAACTGATGGAAAAAATGGTCATCTCCTATGCTGAGGGAAGCATGGTGGTCAAGCAATGCAGTTTATGCTTGTAAACTGTTAGACAGACCATCTACTTTTTGCAGTGTTTTAAGTTTTTATGCTGTATGTGCATACAGCTAATAATGTGTGAGCTATTTGACAATGTATTGATTATTTGGTAACAGCTGATACACATTTGAACACTTAATAATCAAAATTTCTTTTTAACTACAGATTATTACTGATTATTTCATTTTGTTTGATGCTGATTCTCCTTGTACTTTGTGTTCTTTCTGATGTTGGAGTTATGAACAAGGATTTTGGTTTTTACATGATCCCCAGCAATTTCAGATCATAGCTTATATTTCAATTTAAATCTTAAACTAGGTACTGTAAAAAAATCAAAAGTGCTGTAGCCCTATTGTTTCTAGCCATAAAGGGACTGCAAACCTGGTTTGTTAACATTAAAACATCTACCTAGCCTGTCGAATTGGTGCTAAACTTTTAAACAATATTACTTAGTTCTGCCACCTATACTTCAAACAGTTGGTATGTTAAGACCGAGGGGATAACCACACAGGTTATATACTCAATGTTTACTATTCAAGTTCATGATTATGAGGATTATGTAGTTAAGCAAATTGAAGTTCAGAGTAATTGAATGAGCTGCTGTCTCGCAGTACTGCTGTATCGGTTTCTAATTGATTGTCTTTAAAAGTTTTGATCTTCTAATTGGTGGTGTTTACTCTTCTTTTGCTAAAGGAGGTTTTTCTATAAACATTTATCTATACACTTTTTTTGTGTATATTATATTGATTTGCTTAGTGAATGGAGAAAAATATCATGAGTGACCAGGGTTTAATGTTAATAACAAAGTCTTGGTGTGTCTAAGCTGTGGATGGGATGTGAAACTGGAAATTATGCTGTAGGTGTCTCAGTATATGAGGTTGAAAGATAGTAGCATCATGATAATTGTGACTTTGTGATGATTGAGTGAAGCTGAGGCTGTAGTGCCTTAGGTGACTGTGACTAAAGTGGTGGTGGTGGTGTGTGTGTGTGTGTGTGTGTGGTGGGGTGGGGGCGGGGGGTGTTTTCTGGATGGTTTATGAAACTGAATATAGCAGCACACTTTACCTGTAATTGTAGCAATCTATAAAGTGATTGTGACTCTGTGTGTAGTCTCCTGTATTTTGCTCCTAGCAATTGTATACATGATCTTCTTGCATCTGCTATGGTTTCTCTTTTGGGGTAGACTGTTGAATGATGCACTTTGCACCTGGCGATAGTATATCTGATATCATGCCATGAGTCATATTTGGTTTCAGGTAGTTTATAATAAACTAACTACTACAGGACACAGTAAGGTTTTATGTATGAGGAGGTGATAGATAGACACTCTATACCAGATCTCTTGGTTGAACAGAGTGATTATGTTTGTAGATTGTAAGCAAACAAGTTTGGAAACTTGTATACTAAATTATAGAAGGAAATATGGCAGAACTTATTGCTTATAAGGCTACCTGTAGAAGGATGTGCAACTGATGATTAGCAGAGGATAGGTGCACAATCAGCTCATGTTGTATGCGTATTCTGATGATAGTGTCTCATATATTACGGTTCCCTCCCAGTTAATGCATCTTCATATCTCTTCACATTTAGTTATTTATTTTTGCATTTCTCCTGATGTGAATATATATACATATATATATATATTTATATTTATATTGTGACAGTAAGTGTACATGAGCAGCACCCATATTTTCAATGATATATATTCAACTCTTTGATTTATGTATAGTGTTAATAAAGGAAGGCAGAAGTGGCATACCAGAAAATCATTATGATCTTAGAATGTTATGTGTTATTACTTTCATGTTATACATGTACATTCTTTCTTGTGTTACTTTCCTCCTACTGTATTCTCAACATTATTTATTTGACATGACAGTCTTGCAGCTGTAGCAAGAAAGAGGCCAGTTCACTATGGCACCGTTGTTTCTGCACTATTTGATTTTGATCCAAACTTTGAAGCAGCAAAAGGACGCCATGTTCCCAGTATCCAGTATTCTTTAAGAACTGCCTTTTTGGGATTCCTTCGGTGCACTAGTCCAGTGATTGTAGAGGTAGAATTTTTTTTTTGTTTATTTTCTTTTATGTTTGGTATTTGGCTCATTGAGCCTTAAGATGTAGAAATCCTGGAAAATATCCATTTTTCATCTGTTCTAGCCTGAAAAGTTTGTCCTTTAACATTTCAGTCAAGAGATAGATTGCTTAGGGCTCTACGCTCTATGAATGCTGGGGATGCTGCTGATCAAGTAATCCGCCAAGTTGATAAAATGCTAAAATACAATGAGCGGGCTTCACGTGATGCTCGGTCTGGAAAGGTATATAAATCATTTCTTACATTTTTTATGTCTTTCACATTGAGAATTGAACAATTGCACTTTTTTGGTTCATTACCTCACAATCACTGAAATTGTGACCACAGGATGATCACCAGTCAAGCCAACTGCCTGTTTCAGGGGACCTGGTAAGAAAAAGACCTTCACCTCTTGATGTTGAAGAGTCAGCTAATGGTCATGAGATACCTTCCAAGCGAAGTCGTTATACTCATGAAGCCTATTCAACATTGCCAGTTCAAAAGAATGATTCTGGGTGGGATACAACTTCTGTAAATGGAGTGTCCTCTGAGCTTCCTATGCTAGATGGTGAGGTGACTCCTGTGGAGCAAATGATTACTGTAATTGGTGCATTGCTTGCTGAAGGAGAAAGAGGTGCTGAATCACTTGAAATTCTTGTTTCGACAATCCATCCTGATCTGTTGGCCGATATTGTAATAACGAATATGAGGCACTTGCCGAAGATGCCGCCACCCTTAGCAAGGCCAGGGCTGCCAGTTGCTCGGCAGATAGGTTCTTTAAGTAGTTCGGCACAAGTTATCTCAGAGTCTCCAACATCATCTGTGCAGTCTCCAGTTTTGGCTGCCCAAATGTCTTTTTCTTCAGCAACTGTTAACAGCTTATCAGTTGCTGATACTTCCAATGTGAATAATCTTCCCGCTGATTCCAAGCGTGACCCACGAAGGGTAAACTTCATGAATCTAAGATATGTTGTGTTTGTATCTACTATTGTTGTTCATTAGTTAACAATGAACTTGCTTTAATTTAAATTTGGTAACTTTTCAGGATCCTCGTCGCCTTGATCCACGGAGTATAGCAGTTTCTGCTGAACTGGCATCCTCTCCCGCTGTAGAGGATACTACTTCTATGCAATCTGACATCGATGGTTCAGTTTCCTTAAATAAGCTTAATTCACATCCGATTTTGACCACTGTTGAATCTACTTTAGTAACTCCCAATCCCAAAACAGAAAGTGATGGTATGATTTTGGATGGTCAATTGGTTTCTGGAACTGACCAACCAACTCCCATGGATGAGATTCTGGATGGACCTGTCGAAGATGACCCTACTTTGAAGGTGAATGTATCTTCAGATCTAACAGATTCTCGTGTGCAAACTGATGAGGACCTTGAAGCAATGCCATTATCAGATGTTGGATTAGCAGATGATGATTATACCACATCTTTTATAGAATCTGATCAGCGTTCTCCTGCCCTTTCAAACACATCTGAAGAGATATGTCAGGACCTGCCTGATGTTCCCATATATATTGAGTTGACACAAGAGCAGAAACAAAGACTAGGGCATATGGCTGTTGAGCGAATTATTCAATCATACAAGCATTTGCACGGAACAGATTATAGTCAGATGCGCTTGGCATTACTAGCTCGATTGGTTGCTCAGGTAGGGATAAATCTTATGATCGTAAGCACTCAAATGCACACAAGCAACTTAATTTCCGGGTCCTAAGTGTAGGTCTGACTAAAGAGTTGGATATACTTTTTGAGTTACGAGGTTTTGATATTTGCTGCTCTATTTTGTTGCCTCAATATAGTGGCTTATAATATGCCGTGAAGAATCTGGATTTTTAATCAATAGTCGTTTAGTTGATATCTAGAAGGAGCCAACACAAAATATTAGGTCTGTCCAACTGTTGGCTGGCCTCAATTTCTGCACTTAACTGCTGACATTGCTGAGTTATGTCATAGAAAAGGTAAAAAAAAAGAAAAAGAAAAAAAAAGACAATGGCGGATATTTGTGATGTGTTTTATTAAAAGGAATTACTGTAACAGTGATATATACATGTAGACGTGTATTGTGAAGTGAGGCTGGTCTTGTATCAGTTTTCCAGTCACATTGATGCTATTTATTTATTTATTTATTTTTATTTTTTTGCTCCTTGTCCACTCGCACACTTTTCTATTTAATAGAATCTCTGTTTCTTCTTCAAAATGTCATCTTATCGGATTTTCTTTGAATAGCATTTTTCCTTTCTGTTCGGATCCTCTATACTATTTCATATGTACAATCATCTCTGAATGTTTTGATTTCACAGATTGATGTGGATGATGAAATTATTGTGATGCTGCATAAACATATAGTTGTGGATTACCAACAGAAAAAGGTATGTATATCTTGCGTTTTTTTTAGTAATTCATAACATTTTATTTTGGGTAATACACAGATGATAGCTGTCATACATACAATGTGAAATTGAAGTCTAAAGTGACTCGTAATATATATAAAATGAAAGCTATATATTGGGGTGGTGACATGAATAAGTCCGAGTTGGTTTTGCAAATTGTCTCTGTTGGTTATGAAGGTTTATTGATTTAAACTGTTTTGATTACTTTGTTTATGTTAAGGAAATGATTTCATTATTAATGTGTATTAAAAATATGCAATCAATTTCTGCTGAATACCTGGAACTTCAAATTTGTGATGTTCTCTAGTAGTGGATCTCTTGTACTTTGTCAAGTTTTCTATTAAACTTCTGATCCTCCAGGAGAAAAAAAAAAATATGCAAAAGGTTTTAGTTTGCTTATGTGTATGAAGATAATCTTGTGATATACATCATGGAATGTTTAGAACTTAAAGCTTTCATCTCATTTCCTCAGAGAACAGTTTAGCGGTTAATAGTAGTACATCATAATTGATTAGTTATTTGATGTTGTGAAATCTGATATATGAGTACTGATTTTAGGGGCATGAGCTAGTATTGCATATCTTGTACCATCTGGAAGCTCTGGCTCTGTCCGAATCAGTTGAAAGCTCCACATTTGCTGTTATGTATGAAAAGTTCCTCCTGGCAGTGGTAGGCACTTTCAACCTTTCTTGTTTTTAGTTTGTTTCTCTTTCTTTGAGGACTGAATATACGAGGACCTTTACTGCAGGCTAAGTGTTTGCTGGAGTCCTTTCCAGCTTCAGACAAGTCATTTAGTAGACTTCTTGGCGAAGTTCCAGTCCTGCCCAACTCCACTTTGAAACTACTAGATGATCTCTGCTATTCTGATGTTATTGATCAACATGGAAAAGATGTTAGGGACACTGAACGTGTCACTCAGGGACTTGGTGCTGTCTGGAGTTTAATTCTAGGGCGGCCACAATATCGACAAAGCTGCTTAGACATCACTTTGAAGGTATGTTGGACTTGGACTTTAAGGAAACAAAATTATATAACTACTTTATGCCCGTGTATAGTTTTGCTACTTGTATTCTTCTCACATATTAAGACAATAACCAGATTCTGACAATTTGCAACTTCTGGATTGCAGTGTGCTGTTCATCCACAAGATGACATCCGCACCAGAGGTGTCCGACTGGTACGTAATATTACTGCACAGTAATGTCTTTGAGTCTATCTTCCACTTACACTTCAATCCCTGTCTTGAAAAGAAAGAGTTATCGTAAAGCATCGGATATCAGATGAAGAAAGATAATTCACCATATTGTCTTCGTTTTTATTGTGTTTGACAGGTGGCAAACAAACTCTATCAGTTGAGTTACATATCAGAAGTTATTGAAAAATTTGCGACAGATATGTTGTTGTCTGCTGTTGAACAGCCTACATCAGGTATAGAGCATTCACAATCGGAGTCCACAGGGCGAAAAACTGATGGAACGGTATGTTCCTTTCATTTATTGCTCTTCAATTCCCTTCTTTGTCCATCTAAGCAACCATCAGAATGTTGTATGGTCAAGATTATGCTTTGCCAATCTCTTGGGCCAGTTTGAAATGCCATGATATTTTGGCTGCTTTTATTATCTCAGTAGTTCATGGGGATATTCCAGAACTAAATGTCTATGACCTATCTTTAAAGTTACAATTTTCAGTTGAGTAAAATTAGCTTCTACAACTCTTTTTATATTTTCGTTGTTTTTTTTTTATGAGGGATAGCATTGACCTCTGAAAAGTTTCCACCAAATTACATGTCATTCTGCTCACCAATTCTTTCAGTTGGGAAGCCAAGAAACATCAGTTAATCATGTGCAAAATTTGGAGTTCGCAAATTCTGAAAATGATTCCATAACGAAGGAACGACCAGTGTCAATGATGTCAATTCCTGAAGTTCAGCGACTCATTTCTTTGTTTTTTGCTTTATGTACAAAGGTTTGTCTCTGATTCCTTAATGATTAGTAACTAATTAACAATTTTATGATGGCTTCTTTAAAGGTTTTTTTGGCAGCTCTTAACATAGGCTGTTACTTTTTGTTGCAGAAACCTAGTCTTATTCAACTTGTATTTAATACTTACGGGTGTGCCCCACAAGCTGTAAAGCAGGTGACACTTCGTTGATTTTGTGAATACCTGAATATTTATTGTTCGATAGCATGTCACACGTGTTAGTTTGTGCATACTAGATAGCATGAAATCTTTGATAGATGTGCAGTTGTGAAACTTACAAGGAAATGTCTCAAATTAAGGACCTGGCAATGACCATACATACTTGGATTAGGTCTGTTAAGTAAGACTATTGATTAACCTTAGAAAAATTCCATCAAGATCTATGAATTTCATGCATACTTATGGCATAGTTAGATTTGATACTGATATGTTAAAAGTGTTTCAAGTAGATACTTTTTCATGGTGTCCATTGGAAAGTTTGTGTCTTGCTAAATTTACATTGTAGATTTCATAGTGCTGCATAATGTAATTATTACTCTTTACTATATCACTGCCTGAGAAAGGGTTCCTGAATTTTTCTTTTTATGCAATGCAAATATGTAATGCCGATTTCTTTGTGTACCTTTTGAAATGATGCAGGCGTTTGATCGCAATATTCCTGTTCTTATAAGGGCCCTAGGGTCGTCAAATACAGATTTGCTTCACATCATATCTGATCCTCCGCAAGGAAGTGAAAACCTTTTGATGTTGGTGGGTATCATATTTTCTATCATGATACTGATTTTTAATCTTGAATGGGTTTTTCTTAGTCTTTTGATTTTTGTACTTTCTTTTACTATAATCATAATATGCTAGTAATACTATGTTTTTTAATATGCAAGGTGCTGCAACAATTGACTCAAGAGAGAACACCATCGTCTGATCTGATAGGCACTGTTAAACATTTGTATGAAACTAAATTAAAGGTTTCCAAATAACTGAAGCTCTCTCTTTAACAGTAATAAATTCTTATGCCACATATTTTTTTTTTTTCACTTAAACCTGAATTGAATAATTACTTTTTGCAGGATGTCACAATTCTCATTCCAATGTTGTCTTCACTTACTAAAAATGAGGTTTGTTGCATAGATTTTGTATCTCTTCCTCTTGTAGTACATCTGGCATTATATATTATTTTGTTAAATGTTTTTGGTTTAATAAGCTGTTTGCATGTGAATAGTCACCTTAGAGTTTTGAAATCACTCCCTTTTAGCCTTGCTACTTGGTTGGAAAGCTTCAGCGAGTGTTCTTGTTTTGAGATATTAAGGCTCTGAGGACTTCTTGTTTTCCTTTGTACCTCGATCGTTTCTCCTATAAAATATATGTTTCTTCTGAAAACTAAGCTATTTGCTTGCGAGGCAATATTGTCTTATACTTGACAATGAGTTTCTTACAGTAAAAAGCTTTTCCATATGCTTGGTGATAAGACCTGGGAACGTGCCTTCTTTTAGTGTGTCATATTTATGTCGTATAAGATTAATCAGGTTCATATATATGAAGCTAAGTTTGCCATCTTCTTCACCTAATACGCGGCTGTTGAAGTCTTGCTTTGCAGATCTTCACTGTCAGTTCTTGTTTGCTATCAGAAATTACAAAGTATTGTTAAACAGGACGTAAATAAGATGTAGACTCCCTTGTTGGAATGGCCATTTACATCATATCTGAGAAAACATACTCACACGTGCGTTAACTGCAAAAAAGTACCTGTGGTTTTGGAGTTTGTTAAGCTACTAGTTTGACGTAGATGTTTCGTTGTTGCTGATTAATCATGTATGATATTGTGGCCCAGGTTTTACCTATATTCCCTCGGCTTGTTGCCCTTCCATTAGAAAAATTCCAGACTGCACTTGCTCACATACTCCAGGTACATGCAGTTTTCTATATGATTTTCATACATAGTGCTGATCTCCCTGAGTGTCTTTTAGTTGAATTCTATTTCTTTTTATGTTCAGTACCTTAGGTACAAATACTAAAATACCAGACTTGTATCATGTGACAAACCCTTTGCCTGTGCTTCCTGCTTGGTGTAAAAAGAGAAAACAAATGCTAACATCTCATTTCCTATCAATTGCAGGGTTCAGCTCATACAGGTCCAGCTTTGACTCCTGCAGAAGTGTTGGTTTCCATCCACAATATTGTTCCCGACAAAGAAGGCCTCACACTTAAGAAGGCATGTCTTTCATATCATTGGTATTGTTATTTATTTTCCAAATCAACTTTATTGATTTCATTGTCAAGATGATGTAGAAACATCATCTTATTGTGCTTACACAGCATTTCAGCTGGTCTGATCTGATCTTCTATCGCATATTCTACAAATAAATCTGTACCCAAACTCTGAAAATACATTAGATGAGCCATGTGATGTTCTATAATCCCCAATACAGCCTCTGGTATATTTTGGAATGCTATAGAATAGATTAGGCAATGAAAAAAACTAACCCATGGTGAGCAACTTGTCCGCATTCCAACATTGGAAAATCTCTTGCGCAAAATCAAGTTCATGTCTTTGATCTGTTTGGTAATTGGTATGGGTCGAAAACATCTTTTGAATAGAAAATACAACTTGAGTATATACTGATTATTCTCAAAACAACTGCTGATTGATTATATTGGCTGAGATTCAGTTAATCTTGACCCTTTCAAAATAACTGTGGACCAATTCTGTCATTGGTCAAGCCACAGAAACAAATTGTTTGACTAGCGTAGCACAATTTGACATTGGTAATTTCTTCTACATGTCCTCAAGTATTCTTGAATGATGAACTTTGCATCCTATCTTATTGCTGTGCCAATTTTTGATTCCGCCAGAAAGGTTAAACTGCATCATTTGTAAAGTTTTTCGTTCTGTGTTTCATGTTTACAGATAACAGATGTTTGCTCAGCTTGTTTTGAGCAGCGCACAGTTTTCACGCAGCAGGTCTTGGCAAAGGCTTTGAATCAGATGGTATATATCTAAACTCTATATATCTTGGTCGGTCGTATGCATATTATTTGGTTCATTAAGTAACTAATTTTTTTTCAGGTTGATCAAACTCCCATTCCTCTTCTCTTTATGAGAACAGTTATTCAGGCAATTGATGCCTTTCCTTCATTGGTAAGTTCTTTGTTTGTTCCTTTTCTTTTTCATTTTTCATTGTTTTTTCCCAAAATAATCTTGATCTTATATACATGGTTTCATGCCTTTGTTCTATCTCAGGTTGATTTTGTTATGGAAATACTTTCTAAACTCGTAAGGAAACAGGTAGGGACTCTTCAGTCAATACTACGCATCTCTATGTCTTGTTTTTTTTTTTTTTTGTCAAACGGTGCTCTTTGAGGTTGACGAGTCAGTAGTTATTGGGGAATGACGGACAACTAATATTCTATATTTAACTGCAGGTTTGGAGAATGCCAAAGCTTTGGGTAGGGTTCTTGAAATGTGCTTCTCAAACCCAGCCACATTCTTTCCATGTATTGTTGCAGGTATCATATCATATATATCTATGTGAGAACTTCCTTCTGGCTTTTATTGGTGAATTTGGTCACTGTTTTCTTTAACTCTTTTCTTTCCTTACAGTTGCCACCCCCACAACTCGAAAGTGCTTTGAACAAGTATGCGAATGTCAAAGGTCCCCTCGCTGCATATGCTAGCCAGGCTAGTATAAAAGCTTCGCTCTCTAGGTATAGTATTGTGCATCTGATTGGACTACCAACTTTAATACACCGAAATTTACCTTCTCTGCTTTGTGTCTGGGATAGTTATAGGGTAATAATATATGATATCCGTGGTTTTCTCAACCACAATGATAGTTCCCTTTGTGATAATGGGAGTAAATAGCAGTAATTGTGTAAACCTCAAGATAAACTGGAGAATTCTCTGATGAGGATATCCAAAAGAAGTTTATTCTTTTCAAGAATCAGCAAAATTAGTAATTCTGATGAGACATCACCTAAATATTTCTAAATCAGTGATTTTTTTTTTTTAAATTTTTTTTTGGCATGAATATTTCTTATGATGATGAGTTACAATGTTTATAAACCTTTCATTGAACCGCATGAACCTCCCATGGGGTTTTAGACTTGCAAACACATCCAGCTAACTTATTGCATGGGTTTTGGCAGACCAACACTTGCAGTTCTTGGTCTTGCAAATGAACCGCATTTGCACCAATCGCATTTGTCATCACCACCGTTTCACCCTACAGATGCAACTTCATCAACTCCAACATGATAGCTTGAGAGCTTTCAAAGTTGGCTACTTTACCGGCGATGTATAGTGGAAATTGGGACTTTGGATAACTCTGAGCCCTATTTGGGGGAACATAAAAACTAACCACGTAAATGGCGGCTGATCACTGGGGGTTTTTGACTGCTGATCAAGCTGAGATAAATTTCAGTCAGAGTAGGCATATTCTTCAGGAGTATCATCGAAGTTTGAAGAGATGCCCCTGCTGCAACCCCCTTCTCTCAGCTGCTCTGACAAATGTGTAACATAAATGTGTTGTTTTTAATGCATTTGTACTTTATCCTTGTAAATTTTGGTTGCCATACTTAAATATCAGGTTAAGAAGTTTTATTTTTGGGTAGTTAGCCGGTGAACTATAGTCGAGGTTGTAATTATAGTTGTTTTTGTAGCTTGATTACTTTTTTTCTCACCTTGAGTTATGGCAAGCTAACAACACACCATATTCACATAACACTATAACCATGAACACAACCATGCAAATATTGCTGATCATGAACACACTAGCTAGTTAAGAAAGGAGAAGAGCTTCACACCTCGTTGTCTCTGGTTGTCTTTATTGGGAGCTCTCTTGGCTTTTAAAGCCGGGTGGCCTTCTCCAACAAGGTCCTTCACCTTGTCTTGGTGCTTACCATTCTGAATTCTTCCTTAGGTCCTCCATGGAATGTACAGCAGTCCTGCTTTTGTTCTCTCCACCTTCAACTGACTTCTATGTCGTCATTGTGAATGATCATCGGTGGCGGCGGCTGAGCTCCCTGTTCCATGGCTATTTATTCTGAGAACTCTGATCTGATGATTGAATGGGGTGATCGTTTTTAAAGTAAGGCTGTTCTGCACTATTGGTTCTGGAGTACGTATAGGACTATTTCTCACCTTTCGTTTTGTTTTTAACTATATTTGACTATCACTCGAGTGCAAAACATGATATGCAAAATTGAAGTGTGCACAAAGAAATATCCAGCACCATCAAATTCCTTCCAAAACTCACTCATTTTGTCATCCATATTGAACCACAGGAAATCTAACACTTAACCAAGCATTAGCACCCTGCAACTACAATACAATCTTATAGAACACAGGAGCAAACTTAATGCATATGAAACTTTAACTCGCAGAATACAATGCAACTAAACTGATCCAAACTTAATAGATTCTCCATATTAAGGAATCTATAACTTCAAATTCTGAAAATTTCATACTAGCATATATTGAAAATCGACAGATAGTGGCATAGCCAAAAACCATAACTAGAAAGGTCATAGTTTAAATAAGAATACTAAACGAATAATTTCATTAAATAACATAAACATGTATGAATTATTACATCAATACTTGAACAAGACAAATGAACAAGTCTCCCTAAAGCAATTATAATTGTCCATAATGATTGCTCATATTTTGAAATCTTTTCATGATGCTTTTCTTTTATGATATCTCCCGAGAAAAGCTTTCATAATTCCAAGTATCGAATTATGAATGTTTTGATTTGTTGTTTGTAGAAGAATTTTGAGAAGAACAAAAATCGAAATACGGTAAGGAACGATTTAGAGAGAATGATATGAGATAAATAAATTGTAAACGAGACTAATAAAAATAGTGTCAACTAATTGCTACACTGGTGGAGAGTAATAAAAAAAATATGCAATGTAGAGTCTAATATATTTAAGAGAAATTTTATTAACTCATCCCTGAGTATTATATACACATCTCATACTTAATACACCACCTACTAGTTTTTTTTTTTGATATTTTACTAGAAACACATCCCCAAACTTCCTAAACTATCCTCATTGACAATACACAACTTATTCATGAAATATTTAACTCTTTTCTAAATCTGCTAGTTCAGCTTGGGGGTTTACAAAAGTAACTATTGAATCGTTTATTAAAAATACAATAACATGATGCATGAACAGTCAAAACATTTCAAGAGATTGTTGTTTTAGATCAAAAGGACTAGCTAGTTGTGTTCAAACTTGAATGTTTCAGGACAACCTAGCGTGAAAGAGTGATTTGTCCACCATTTCAGCGTTTACAATTTATATATTGTATAGAAAAATCTGATGAGATATCTATGACATTCAATTATAAACAATTTTGTCTCAATCTAGAGTAGACTTCTATATATATCGATATGCAATGAAAGAACTTGTATACACTATTCTTCGTCTAAGGTAATAGATCTGTAACTTCATCAACGACGAACTCATGCAATCAAGTTATAGTACCAAATGCAAGTGCGCGCACTAAAGACCATATATTAGTGTTTTGCATCTTCACTTATGTTGTTTTTATAGAGGAGGAAAAAAAACTCTTAAGCGGGATGTAATATTTTGACTAGGTTTCTTCATTTTTGATATAAATATCTTTTCTTGGTAATTTTGCGTACTCATAAATTTTTTTATTTTTTATAAAAAAAATATGTATCTAGTAGTTAGAGGTGTGTGAATAAAATATATATATATATTAAAAAATAAAAGTTATTGGGATATTTTTGTCTCATTATTCTTGTCCAAAGTAAGACAAAAAGGGCAAGTCTTGATCTGAAGTACAATATATAGATATATATTTGCCCTAAATCCCCAACCAATCACATCAAACGTTGAAAAATCAGATGGTTCAATTGAACCCTCTCGCCCTATTGCAGTTACGCCTCGGTCGACAGTAGCAGTGTAGAAAGTGATCAGCTAGTCTGCAAGAAGTTTAGCGTCCTACAAAGCTAGTTTGCAAGACGTTCAGCGTCTTACAAAAAAAGAAAATAAAACGGTAGCATCATCCACCAGAAATACAAAAGCAGTAAATCGGGTGTATGCATAGCTTTTGAATACTTTATAAAAAAAATAAAAAAACCTAATACATAACACAGCTAAAGATTGCATATATGATTCTCTAAACATAGCACATAAACATTATGTTTACAACATCTAAGGGCTTAAACATAAGAAGCGAACAAAAACATGAACAGAGTCAGAAACTTAAACGATGCAACAAGCTAATTGATAATCATATGACTAAGACCAGATTTTCTTTTTAAGGGCTTAAACATACAAGCGAACAAAAACATGAACAGAATATGAACACTCATGACCTACATAGCATGACCGATTTACGCGAAAATAAAATATATTCCATATAAGATCTGAAGACCGATTAATAGGCTTCCATTTTGTGAATTCGTACTCATTACTTTCAAGAGGGAAACTCACAATGGATAATTCGATACGATCCCAAGTATTTTTGAGATTCCGCTGACAAACAGGACACTTCAGACCCCTCTCCTCCAGTTGACACAATAGACAAAAAATGTGACCACACACTATTGCTGCTAGGGGCGGAACCAGAATTTAATCTTAAGGGGGTCTGGCATAAAGTATCGATTCATTTGATCATAATTACTAATCGATCATAAGTTTTTTTTTTTTTTGATAATATTTTCGATCATAAGGTGAAAACATAGTAATATAACACTTATAAATGATAACTCTTATTCTATAGAATCGATGAGCCAACAATCAATTAACAATTTGAACAAATTGAAGAAAACACAATAATATGTTACAGCAATTGAAGAAAACACAATAACATGTTAAGAAGCAGTCAGTTCACTCAGTTACCATCCCTAATCCCAGTGTACAAAGGTAAATCGTCAAAGTCTCAGTCTCAGATTCCTATTAGATTACTTCTATCTAAATTGATTATTATTTTTATTGTTTTTTAAATACAAAGATGATGATGGTCATCTCGTGGTTTCATGACATCTGGGGGTGTTAGTGCAATTGTCTGTGTGTGTGTGTGTGTGGGTGGGGGG
>NC_020495.1:14770620-14771368 GCF_000184155.1 Fragaria vesca subsp. vesca
GGGGGGGTTGGGACCCTTCCGAGCCAGACTGTAGTCTTCCGAGCCAGACTGTAGTCCCGCCCCTGGTTGCTGTTATGGGGGTCATATACGACATCATCGCAAAACATGTCATGCATCTTTGAAAAGGAAATCACACAATAAACAAACTGAGATCTAATAGATTTCTAAGAAGCAACTTTTCCAGCTCTCCACCATAAGTAAATGAAACTAGGTTTGCTTCACATATCTCGATGCTTTTGAGATTGCGACATTGTTGTATCATTAAGTACTTCAATGCAATAGAATGACCAACAACTCTAAGATTGACCAACAAGAATGAACTAAACACGGCTACTCGTTCAGAAACTCTAACAGTTGTATATGAAGTACTCAAGAATATCTTGGTCCACATCAACACAATTGAAATCAAGAACTTTGAGAAACTTAAAACCAATGTATTCCGAACACAAGGCATTGAAATTAGAAAACTCTCCTATACCTAGCACTTTGTTGCTAAATTTGTGTGTGTGTGTGTATATATATACATGAATTCTCAGGTGCGGACGTCCGCACCTGAGTTTTGGTGCTGATTTCCATTTTTGCACCACTTTCAGATCGAATTTCCTCAAACTTCCTTCTAGACATATCTAGATCATCTTGTGTAGATCATCTCTGCAAAATTTCAGCCAATTTGGTGATCGTTAAGGCCCTCAAAATCGAAAAACAAATCTAACGGACTGAATTCTGTCCGGTTCATCATCTCCATTTG
>NC_020495.1:14771388-14790560 GCF_000184155.1 Fragaria vesca subsp. vesca
CACCAAATTGGCTGAAATTTTGCAGAGATGATCTACACAAGATGATCTAGATATGTCTAGAAGGAAGTTTGAGGAAATTCGATCGGGAAGTGATGCAAAAATAGAAATCCGCACCAAAAACTTTGGTGCGGACGTCCGCAACCGAGAAGGGCTGTATATATATATATATATAAACAATGTACTCACCGTGTCCCTTATTTTCAGCTCCACCAAATACTTCTTAATATTCTTTCTGAAACAAAGAAGACAGTGCCTAAACCGGACCCAATTTCGAGCACACCGTCCACAAGCAACTTGCCCGCAGCACCTTAATGCAGTGGGCTTAAAGCAAAAATCCCCCATAGCCCTAACAAATCTGCATACATAACACTCCATCAAGAACACAACATTAACCAAACCAAAATCATGAAAGCAAATTTGAGGCCGAACATATCGTCAATAAAAATACTTTTACTAGATTATAGTTCTACGGATACAACATAACTCTGTTATCGTACCTAGTCCCAAACTAGTCTAGATATATACTCCTTTCTTATTTCTAAGCAGCAACAATTGGAAATACTTTCAGAAGTCTTGTTCTTGAACTCAGCTACCCAATAGCTGATTCAACCGAGAACACTTCTTGGGTTGGTTGCACTACCAACATCTCTCATAGTATACAACAATGCAATGAGTACATGAAAAGATTTTTTGTTCAAAGCTCTAAGATTTATAATCAAAAGGAAGACTTAAAGCAGCATGAACATGCAAGATAAAACTAGACTTAACAAAGAAAACGCAAATGACCGTTCTAAATGGTTCGTCAGTTTATCTAAAAGCAGAATACATGGATTTGACATTGATATCAATGAGAACACGACTCGAGCCTTTTGTCATTTAGATAGTTTTGCAATATGGTTCATATGGTTATGGTCAGGGAGTCCAAACTTTCCAAACTTTGAACGCACAGCCTCCTGCTTGCTACATCCCTCTTGGTCAGGTGGAAGTCGAAGAAGGTATGAAACTAGGGTTCCTTCTGTTGTCAGGAGGTCCACAAAGTGTTGTGAATACCTGTCAATCCTAAACATCTAACTTCTCCTTTCTTCACCCTCACTAGGAGCCAAATCACCAGCAAGTATGTTGAGCAGTGTGGACTTTCCGGCTCCGTTAGGCCTAACAATGGCAACACAAGTACCCATATCGATACCAACATCAACATCAAACAGCCTGAAATCTTCACAAATCGGGTATCTGAAGCTGACATCAATAAGTTTCAAGAGTGGAGTTGTAAGGTCTCTAGGTTCAGGAAAGTGAAGCTTCCACTTCCTAGGACCCTCATCTTGGGTGTCATCATCCTCCTCGTCCACTATGTTTCCCTTACCCATTCTCTTTGATTTCTTGAGTAACTAAGAACATTGCTCCATTACCTTCTCCCATTAAACACGACTTCTACTCCTTATGCTTTTCTCACCTCCAGCCTTCTTGTATTTTTCAAACTCTTTGTTTATATCTTCACAGGGTTGATCATACCTTTTTTCAAAATCATCAAAGTTTTAAGGGTAAATTCCTCCTATGGTACTTGATGTTTGGCCAATTGGACAATTAGGTATCTGAAGTTTAAAAGAGGACACTTTGGTACCTCAAATTATGCTCAGTTAGACAACATGATACTTCCGTTAACTTTCCGTTAAATATGAGGGTAAAATAGACATTTAGGTATTATTTTATCAATATAAAAATAAAAAATATTTTTTTGTGGATTCATGTGTATTAGGTCCGAATCTATATCCATAATAGAATTAATATTTATCTATATTAGGATGAATTAATATTTTGTTCGAAACATGATCAATCCTATATTCGATATCTGTAGTCGCCCTTGTATGGCTTCAGGGAAATAACAAACAGATAACAGGTATCCTTATTTCACCTGTTATTTGGTTCAATTTTGATTCTGTTATTCGATATCTATAGTCGCCCTTGTATGCTATTTGTATAGCAAATCTCACAGCTGGGGCAGGTGTTCGTATCGAACTAATTATGGTTTGCTGAGGCATGACTCTGGAGATCAGTTACTCAATTCACTCAATTCCCATTGAAGACAACCAGGCATATCCAGCCCTGCTCAATAAGGAGGTGCGAACCGTGGGATTTGTTGAGATATTAATCCCACATCGGGAATATGAGACCTTGCTTGTGGGTTAATAAGGGTTTAGGCCACTCCACCCATTGCCAATTGGTTTTGGATGTGAACCCTAGACTACTTATCATGGTATCAGAGCAGGTTACCCACGTCCACGTGTGAAGCCCAAAGGCCACACGAACTCCACGTCACCCCAAATGTTGTCCACGTGTTAGGCTTGAAGATTCGCCACACATGCGGGGGCGTGTTGAGATATTAATCCGACATCGGGAATACTCTAGACTACTTTATCAGGATTAGCTGGCTATCCATTGCTGGCACCAATGTACTGCAATCAGGATTGAGGATCACCTTCTCATACCTCGTCGTTTCAGCTAGCTCCATACCCTTAAGTAAAGCCTCAAACTCAGCAAGAAATCATTGAAATGGGGAGATTAATTGTTGAAAGGGCTTGCAAGCTCCAGCAAGAAACTGTCCCTATGCATCTTGGAACACAACCTCGCTCCCTGTATGGCTTGGACGACACCATAATAGGCCTCTGTTGCTTTGCTTGTCTCAAAATGGTAGCAGAGAGGGAGTTCTATCTATGTTGTGAAAATGAAAATGATGGCATCATGGCATGACTTTGGACTTGTAACAATTTCGTCTGTTTTTTAAAGAAAAAAATTCAAATAACCAAAAGAGGGTAAAAAGAACACCTTTGCCGACGAAAAAATTGTTGGGAAGTTGTGTATATGTTTTTGACTTTTTAAACAACATCTTGCTACAAGAGTACAAGGGGTGTGATTTCAGCCGTCCACGACGAACAAATCACCCTAAACCCTATTGAGAATCTACTGTGTTCCCAAGCAATCCTAAAGAGTGATGTAGGTAAAGGAGATGAAATGTTCATTCATTCAACCATACTATAATTAGATTTTCTTCTCTTTGATAATTCATTCAACCATTATTATAGTTAATAAAGGATTCATTCAACCCTTATTGCAGCTACTTCTATCCATACCTCTAATACTAGTATTTGAACATCTTTGTGAAATTTTGCCTTTCATTTCACTTTTCACCTCAACATTGTTGTGAAGTAGCTGCAATCCAAAAGAACCTCTATAGACACTGAAGCAATGACCACAATTCTGGTTGAAACTTGAATAGTGCCTTGGGACCGGAGGTTGAGTTTCAGTGAAGAATATAGTTGTTTAGTACAGTTTCTCTTTGAGCCATAAGCCATAACTATGTTCAGATACACATGAATGACATGATCTAATCCTCTGGCTCCTCTCCTCTTCCCACCATAAGAATCTATATGATTATATCAACTCCTTATTGGTAATCAATACTTTTTCAATATTGTAAATAATACCATAACTATACAACGACAAATGATCGTATTGAATCATAGGTATCTTACATGAGGAAAACCCATGAACATCAAATTATCCAGAGCTTCAAGAAAATGCTTCCGACTAACTTGATAGAAAGGTAATAGAGTTTGTTTGTAGAGTACATGAAAAAATAGTCATCATTCATCAGGAAGGTAGTGTTTGCTTGCCTACGTTGACGCTGCAGCAAATGTCTGAGTTGGTGTTTGAACTTTGCCGATAGTAGTATGCAGCTTTTTGGTTTAGGGGCAAAGTAGGAATCTTAAAGTTCCCAAGAAGTTAGGAGTTCTAAATGCTATTTTCCAATGTATGAATTAAGCAGGCAAAAATAAAGGTCTCAAGCCATCAGCTCAAATGATAAATTGATAATTGGGTACCATGAACATGCAATGACAAACAAAATTCTTGAGTTAGAACAGAAATCAAAAGCAGAAACCTTTAGGTGAAATGCTAGCCATCTTAGGTATCAGAACAAGTTCCTCTTTGCTTGATTTGGTACGAGGCCTACATCAGAGTATTTGGACAAACCTACCCATCTGAATTTTGGAGGGCAGTGTACCAACTGTTCTTAGTAATACGTCTAAAAACCTGATATCAAGAACCATAACCCTACAACAAAAACGAAATTTCGTTTCTGTAAAAGAATATATATATCATGCAGGAAAATTTCTACAAACAAAGAAAAACCACATATTCTGTTTGTCTGTCACTGTCTAACCGATCTTTCCGGGGATGCTTAATGCTTGAGTCTAGCGATTAAGCAATGATTCATTCAGATCCAACTACCCACATGAAATTTGAGAACTGTTGAGGGAAAAAAGGCAAATGGTTAGATCACTTACTACATAGTTAAAAGTGGTTTTGTCACAACATAACAATTATACAAGTAATGGCCTTCAAAAGACCTGAACAAATTAGAAGTTCCAATACTTTCACTCTGCCAACATGAGAAACAAATTCTTTAAAAAGATTTCCATTACAAACTTCTCTACAAGGCTGAGCAAGACCGTAAGTCTGTAACCTTTTTTATTTTTTAAATTCAATTTTCAACTTGAAGGGGTGTGGTCAATATGTTTAAACAAAAGTTGAAATGATAGAAATAAAATAAAGAAACAGAGCAAAACTATGAATTTGAAAGTGCTTCTATACATAGAACAATCTCATACCTTTCCAGCTATAAGAATCAAAATTGCATGGCTAGTAAGTAAGTCACTGAATGGGGAGAACAACATCAAGGTTCTTCTGAAGTTGCCAGCCTTTGGGATAGACATGATTAAGAGCTTGCAAATGAAGATGCCAGTTCATTACTTTTGAACAACCAGCTGGCGTACCTTCCATTTGACGTTCATCTTCAACCACTTGTTCTATGAAAGTAGTCTCCTGGGGAAAAGGAAAATAAGAATTAATCAGTGATTGAAGATTCCATACTTTATGTCAAAATGATGAACTATATGAATTACAATGACACTTCTAAAAAATTTAATAACATATCACATACTTGGAAACCCTCCTTCACTGAATCTAATTGCCGAATTGGAACAGACGTTCGGCGGTGCCATCTCTTCGGATCCCACAATATTGTGCTATTGAAGGCAAATCCTGACATATCAACATGAAACCTACGAAGTCTCTTGCTTTTATCATTTGTGTGCCATCCATTTACTTGGCTCCCATTGCATACTGGACCTTCCAATATGGCCTTGTTCTTGCTTGGTGCTAACATAGCAACAGGCCAAGTCCCAAAACGGCTACAAGACAAGACAAGAAAACACATGAATTAGCAAGACCAAAAGGTAGACAATGGCAGTCATAAAATTCATAATGATAGAAGTTGACATTATAGAAACTCTGCAAACACATTGAGTCACTAGCAGCCGTCCAACTTGTAAGTGGAGAATGAGGGGCAGGGCGGTCATGAAAACAAACATTTGACAGTTTCTCATACAGACGGCAATTTTGATTGTATTCACTATCTTTCTGAAACATTGGTCTAAAGGGGCAACTCTAGACCAGAGGAATTTGTTAGATACATGTGATATATTCACATCTATTCTGGCTAAACAATTTGATTCAGTTAAAGATCAACATATGGATAAGAGAAGGAAGAAAGAAACCAAATTGGCAAAACACGACTCCACACAATTTTACCAAGAAAAGAAAGCACCAAACTTTATATTCCACAATATTGGCAAATTGTACATGTTCAGATGTGAAGAACCAAGTTAAACAATATATCTAAATCTCTTTCTAATTCAGCCAAGTAATGTAATACACAACCGCAAGTTATTGAAGGGAAACAATAGCCATGCTATGCGTTCTTACGATTGAATTTTGAAGCCAAGCTAACCATTTTTTCAAAATCAGAACAGAACAACCAAGAAAACAATCATTTTAAAACAAGCAAATGAAAACCAAAACGCAATGATAAGCAGAAGCATAATTGCTCGAAAATGTAGCTCAATTTAGAACACATACTTGATTTCTCTCAAGCTATCGAACAAGTCGAGGGTGTATATGTTGTCATCATCCCCAAAATACACAATGCCGTCGAGCTTATGGCGCTCAATGTGCTCCAACGCCGTGTTCCTCTGATACACGCCTCGGTCCTTAGCGCTGGTCGAGTTGTTGACACACACCAAATGCCTGTACATGACTCCACTCTTCCTCAAAACATCAGCAGTCTCCGGCGACGCGGCTTTGGTCTCCACCACAATCCAAAGCAGCGGCGGAGGTACAAGTCTCAGCAGCTGCGCCACCCTGTTCAAGAAGTAGGCTTGAAATGCGCGGTTGTATGTCGGCGTCACCACAATCACCTGCTTCCTCGGCACCATCCCCGCCTCCGCCGTCGTCTCCACCACGTCATCAGACTTCTCTTCCGCCGCCACGTCATCGGACTTCTCTTCCGCCGCCACGACATCGGACTTCTCCTCCACCGCCACGTCATTGGACTTCTCCTCCGCCTCCACCACGGCGGAGCTGACGTTCAAGACGAGATCCTCTCGGCGTTTCACGACTTGATCTCCGCCGTCGAATTGGACATTGACGTGCGGCGGCTTGATGTCGAAGCTGAAGCCGTGGCTGCGGCGAATCTCGGCGTCGTCGTCGTCGACGTGGCCGAACGGGACCAGGCCGAGCAAGAACCCTAGGAAGAAGAACATCAAGCACCTGAAAAACGCTCGCCGCCACTGCTGGCCTTTCCGCGGCGCTCGCTGCAACAGAGCGCCGGCGAGGAATCGCCGGACCGCGACGGCGAACGCTATAAACGCCGAGACAAGCGGCGAAGAAGAGTACTTGGAGCTGGAGAAGGACTTCTGCGACGACGGCGATTGGACTGAAAACGGAGAGCCGCCGTTGAGGTACGGCCGGTCCCGGAACTTCGGCGAAAGAGTTCTCCGGATCGACGCCATTGATCTAAAGCTCAAACTACATGCCCAAACCACGATATGAAACTCAAAAATGAATTAAAGAAAATTGGGGGAAAAATGAAAATTCCGGGTCGGATTTTTGAGATTCGGGTCCTGACCCGGTGGACTGAGAGTAAGAGAGAGAGTGAGAGAAGCAGAGGTGAGGTTTTGGTTCTGGAAAACAGGAGGAAGAGAGATAGAGGAGCTCCGATTTGTTTATTTGAAGGTGGGAGGGGGTGTGTGGGCCAGTGCAGGGTCAACACATGTCCAGCTGTGGACCAAGGTGTACGCACATTACTGTACCTTCCATGGTCAATTCCGGTCGGGATGACGGTGGTAATGATGCGGTAATTATTGGGGTGAAAGTAACTTTTTAATTTTTATGTTTACTGCTTTATCGGCAGTAAATTTAGGGTCAACGGAAATGCAATGATTCTCTAATGGAAGTAGGAAGTAACCACTGTCACGTTTGCATCCAAAAGGGAATAAACAACAAAAAGAAATCAGACAATGGATTGGAATAGCCTGCTTGGTATTTTTCTCAAAGGTTATAAGATATTGTGGCCGGCACCGAAGATACCACGTAGTGGCTAGGTTGACTTGGTGATGTTCATCCAAGTTTTTAATTCAATTAACATAATATATATGAACCATGAAGCTTGTTCATTTTCAAAAAAAAAAAAAAAAATGAAGCTTGTTCATTTGGATCACTTAGCTTGATATCTTTGTTTCTTTGTCATGGCACATGAAGAACCTGTCGGCGACCACTACTCTGACCTCTCCTACTTGGCGCTTCGGCCCGCTGCAACCATATTGTAGTCTTGGTGCTACGGAGCTGCTACAATTGCTTCAGCGGGAGCTGCTATCGGTATTGGAAACGTATTCTCTTCCTTGATCCATTCTGTTACAGCCAAAATGGGAAAGCCAAGCCTCTGCCCAGCTCAAAGGCTCAAAAGCGCATGAGGTTTGGCCTCTCCTGGCGGACTTCTGCAACCTAGACAAGTGGTTCCCCAACCTCCACACTTGTTACCGTGTCCAAGGAGTTTCCGGCCAACCTGGTCTCGTTCGGTACTGCGAGATGAAGAGAGACGAGACTACCCTGTGGGCCAAAGAGAAGCTACTCATGATCGATCCAATCAACCAATCTATCACCTACGAGGTTGGTGACAATAACTTGGGTCTCAAGTCATATGTTGCAACAGTGCCAGTAGTCCCCATCAACAACAACAATGGCTGCAAGATCGAGTGGTCGTATGTTTGTAATCCGATTGAGGGCTCAAGCTTGGAAGAATTTCAATCCTTCGTCGAGTACTGTCTCCAAGGGATAGCAAAGAAGATGGAGCTTGCTCTTGTGTCTAATAACACTACTAGCTATAGCATGGGTGATGAACCTTGTACGTTTTTTTTAATATTCTAATTTTGTGAGTTAATGAACATATTTCATTACTACAAAAAAGAATATATATAGTAGTATTGTATTTTCTCTATGACCATATATATCCCAGTGGTGCTTTGGTTATTTATTCGATTTTACACTTTTGCCTATTTAATAATTATATTATGTAAGAGTAATATGACAGTGGTTCAAAATCTGGTAAGAGTAATTTGATTATTTGACATCAGAAGATCGTAGTAGTCACTACATGTTAGCACAACAAGTCTGTTATCTGTCAAATGTTGTACCACCGAATCCCTCAGTACGTTTAGGGTTTAGGGCTTGACACTTCCAGTTGGTGGAGATTATGGCATTAGGAGCTAGAAAGGTTTTCGGGATATATATATGGTGTTATTAGTGCATGAGATTTCTTTTGAAATTTGCTTCTAAAAACGAATTCATAGGAAAGGGAACACTACAAAAAAAATATAGGAATAAATACTTGTGACACCTGTAGTTTACACCTAAAATCAGTTTTGTCCCTCACTTTTTTTTTAAACTGGTATACCCCTATACTTTGAATTCTCGATTGATTTGCCCTTTTTCCAACTGGTTATGACTGTGACATGCTCATTAACAGTCTAAATAACCCTTCACTCTTATCTCTTCTAGCATAGTAATAGGGGGCTTAGACCTTGCTCTCAAAACCCAACCATTGAAGCTCTCACAAGCATTGTTAATGAGCATGTCACAGTCATAACTAGCTGGGAAAAGGTAAATCAGTCGAGAATTCAAAGTATAGGGGTATACCAGTTTAAAAAAAAAGTGAAGGGACAAAACTGATTTAGGTGTAAACTACAGGGTGTCACAAGCATTTACTCCAAATAATAATATATATATATATATATATATATATATATATATAAGATTTCAATGATTAATCACATGAAACTAGTTCAAAATATGTCCCAAGTCCGCGAAAATTATTGTCATAAACTTCAAAACTGAGTCACCATATCAAAAAGTGTTAGACCCTGATCGAAGTCTAAAGTCGAAAGCCTAAAGTCTAAAGCCTAAAGCCTAAAGCCTAAAGTCGATCACCATATTAATTTCCAACCTAAAGCCTCAGAGCTCAAAACAAAAAAGATAAAACCCTGAAGCATTTAGGGGTTAACTGATGATCAATCCGAGTATAACCTCAAAACTCGAAGAAGAAGAAGAAGTATTTATGCTCATCATTCTTCACCTATGCCGATGACAACACCGAAGAGCTTAACTGTTTTAGTGTCGCCATTAACTTGTTTGGCATCTTCAACAACTTCAGCCCTGTCGAATTTAATCATGTAGAATGGCTTGGCCTCCTTATCTCCTTCACTAGTACTGTGGCACTCATAGAATCTGATAGTATCATTGGCTTTCAATTTGAAAGCCTTTACAAACCGATTCCAACCCTTGGTGAACACAAAGCTTTGGCTGCTCTTCCAATAACAGTACTTGAAGTTCCATGTCATGTTGTTTTCATCATAAAATGAGAGCTGTGCATCAGGCGCAGGGAAGTATTTAGTAGCATAATTTTTAGGTATGACGAGTCTGTTCAGCGTGCCAACATCGCTTGGCGTCAGTTCTTTTTGAAAGAGTTGTCTGTCCAACCTAACTGAGTTCTTCGACTCGGCCATTCCTACTTTCTGCATGACCTGGTGAGCCATAAGAAATTCGACAAACCTAGCCTGGTAAGACCCGTCCTTGATCATGTTGAGCACGGCTTCTTCGCTATAGAGATTTTGAAAGTGTTGCTCTTGAACAGTTAATTTGGTCCCTGCAAAGTTCCTTTGACAATTCTCTCCGTTGCGAAGCTTGATTGCAGCACTATCATAAGCCATGGCTGCTTTAACCTTAGAATCAAATGTTCCAAGCCAAACCCTATTGTGTTTGGCATAGATCTGAGCTCCCCAGCGGCCATTAGGCTGCAGCACAACTCCTTTAAAGTTGGTATTCGCTGACAAATTGCTGCCCCCATGACTCAAGCGCTTATTCTCTTGAACCAATAAACCAGTGATGCTTGAAACAGATTCTTCTGCTTGATATCTCCTCTTCAACCTTGTTGTTGTGCATGCGTTTGAGCCCGTACTTGACAAATCCTCTTCAATTTCCAAAGCCATTCTACAAGAGAAATCATGAAGAATAACTATATTGATGTCCATAAATAAGCTCAATATCTAGGCATTCAATTATATATGAACTATATGACCAAGTACAAATCTTTTCTTTGATCTAGGGAAGCTATTCTGTCCAAATAACTCACCTACTTAACCCTACTAGTCCTTTACTTTACTTAGATTGAAGTTACAGTCCCTGCCTTCTATTCCACATGCAGATAGTTACTTTCGATTGATATACAAGAAAACGAAGTATTGCAAATGTCTAGAAAGAAAAATCTCTTTTGCTATTCCGCGAGGCAGTCGATGCTATTTGATGACTAAACATCTAAAGTTCTTCCAATATGAGCTCAATATAAACTTAGATTTTCTCTACTTGGAGTCCATTAAGCAAAACTACTTCAGCAATTGAAATATTTACATCAAATATATATAGTTCATTATATAACTAAACATGCAAGTGCATCAAGATAGGAACCATCTATGATTTAAGCTTGTAATGCATAAATTCATATTATAGATTAGACCATTAAATCAACTATGCCACGCCTCTACCTCAAGTATTTTCTGTTAAATAGGGACACGTACATTGATAAATTTGAAAAAGAATAATTAAATAGATCTATATAGTGAAACAATAGTTATTAGTTGAAGTTCCTTCAAAACAAGCCCAGATAAAAAGCAATTTAGTTATCTGTGAACTCTTCAGATCTTCAAAATCAAGTACTCCATGCACCATCAACTAGTACGCCACTCAACAAGCCAACAAGCCAATACCACAAATTCAAACAAATTACAAAGATAATTGAATAAACAAATTAAGAGTAACGTTTAAAAGAGATTTAGATTGTTGAAACAGTTCTTACGTTGCGACTCTGATTGACACATGCAGAATAAGCATAATAGGTTTTGGAAATCAAAATTCGAAAAGACCAGCAATAATAGAAAACATATTACTATAGAGCAAAAAAGATGGAGATTGTTGAAACAATTACCTTACTTTGATGCAGATAAAAATCGATCGATATACTCCCAAAAACCAAACAAAGAACAAGTAGTATTTGTAGACCAGCGATAATAGAAAAGATATGGAGCAACATAGATGGAGATTGTTTAAACAATTACCTTACTCTGATGCAGATAAAAACCGATCGATATGCTCCCAAAAGCCAAACAAAGAAGAAGTAGTATTTTGTAGGAGAAATAGCCAAGTCGTTTGGTAAAGAAAGGAAATCAATAAAACTATGAAGCAAAATCTGGAAAGTAATTCATTGACTTACCTGTATAAGGTAATATTTCTCAGCAATGGCGCTGAAAATATTGATATATCAGCGAATAAAAGGTAAGAATAATGAGTAGTTTCCATATCAAGCCAAGCTGTGATTCCTCGATAAGTTAGGGTTTATGTTCGATTCCCTTCTCCTGATGATCATGAGCGTTCAAGGGTTCTATCTCTCTCAGTAAAATGCACTTTGTGGTCGTGATCAGCTCAAAATAAGGGTTCAATATTTGAAAGAACCAGGAATCAAATCGGAAAAAAAAATAATCTTCATAAATATTTGAAAGAACTTTCCAGTTTTTCCTTGGATTTCTACAAATAAGCATCATATAAAAATATATATATATATATATATTGGAAGGGCCCTATATATATATATATATATATATCACGAGCAAATATATACCACGTGAACAATGTGCTATATAACAGCCATATTAAACCTAAAAACTAATACGAGTTGCAAAGTATATGCTAATATGCAAGGAATTGGAAAATTAATTAGAAATGGATTGAATAACCTTCAAGTTAATTGAGGGTTTGCCAATTGATTGATACTGTTCTTATCGATCAGTTAAAAATTCGAAGAGCAAATAAATTAACCTTTGAAGAAGTACGTCCCAGTATCCGCACGTCCCAGTATCCGCTACTTCGACCTTCGCTTGTAGTAAACGTACTGAAACTCAAGGGTAAACTGCTAAGAATTGTTTTAGAAAGATCAATTAGGGTTAAGTTTAGGGTTTAAGACCTGTATGGATGTATTTGTTTTCTATTATTGTTTGTCCAGTCCAATATTATTAATGTCATGTTTGCAAACCAGATCAACAATAACCAAATGATTATCAAGACAGAGGTCTAGAAACAAACTAAGCACGAAAGCTAGGTTATTTTTTCAGTCTCAGACCAATTCAAGCGAAGAAAGACGGGAAGTTTTGTACAATGTGCCCTAGCTTACAGAATATTACGGGTAAGTTAATTTGTTCTTATGTGCTGTGCGGTTTAACCCCCTGCAGGGGCTCATATGTGGTGTATTCGTTCTTACTTTCTTACCAAATTTACCTCAAAACTTGGAACCTGCGTCTTTAATTTTTATTTTGTATTAAATTGGGTTGGACGATAATTATCTTGCTATTTGCAAAGATTTTTAATCTTCCCCACATAATTCTTTTCAAAAATCTTCGCCACATAATTAAGATTTGGACTGGATTGGGCGAGCTAAACAATCATTGGGCCTGTGATGACCATTCTATTTCAAACGCACTCATGAAACCTGTATAACTATTTGGGGGATGGATTGAAATTTATTGTTAATCCTTCACTGCTCTGCCAAATTCTTCCGTTTTTTTGGTCGATCACTCCTCTGCGGCTCTGCCAATTAGATTGGAGAATTTTTACAGGAAAAGGGGTACTTATAGTAAACGCTAGCAACTGCAAACATGCAATAACCATTAAATTATGGTTAGAATTCGATTCTCGTCAAATGCGTAACTACACACAGGCTCCGGTGAGCTACAACCCACCTCAAATTGTGAAAAAACATTCATGTCTAGCTAAATTTTAGTTAGAAAGGTAAAAATTGAAATCTAACCCACCCTAAATTTTTAAATTTAGCCCACATAATTAAAATTAATCCATTTTTAACATGAATTAGTTCACATATATTAAAAAAAAAAATCTAGCCCAACCTATTATAAAATCTTGGCTCCGCCATTGATTCTCGTCTTTCTCCTTGCCCGACCTTCAGCCTTGTATGGATGACAAACAAAATTTAGAGACGAAAAACTTGATTTCAAGGAAAACGGTGTCTTTCTATGAGTCGATGGTATTGATCGACATCAACTGATAATCGATCTTATTTCTTCTCAAATTATTGATCATTGTAAGGCATGTCATCGATCACCTGGCTATCTCAAAAACCAAATCCATTAATGATCATTTAATTGATTGATTTATTGTTTTCACATAACTATTAAGATGGGATCGAACGAGCTAGCATCCCTAACTCCGTACTCATTTCCAGTACAAATGCATCAATCCTTAGTCATTATCATCTAAATGTTATGATATGGACCTAGCTAGCTAGAGTACGCTAATTCCTCTTGAAAGTGAACTGAACCGTGTGATCTTACGTAGTAGTAAATATGTTCTTGGCTTCTACTATTGAAACTCTCAATCTTGAATATTATGCTAGCTTCCGTGGTGCAGATAGCCAAGGCAGGTCGATAGTGCATCAATATGTATGATCAAGGCTAGCTACAGCTCGATCATATATATCAACGTCCTTGTCTAATTATTGGTACTGCACGCCCATTATTGAACACATATATGACCATTTTTTGTTTCTTTGACTCGGTCACAATATACCATCATCGTCTTCATCATCATCCATCGAGCTAATACCTCCTCTATTAGGATTATGCATGTACTTTGACCTAGCTCATCCTAAATTCGACAAACTCAAGAATGTTATATAACTACACCACCCTATAGAGTTCATAGCTTCTTGGACTTGTTTTCCACCACCCTCTCTCTCTCATTAGTCGGTTGTTCAATTAAGAATAATACGGCGTGATTATATAATAAGCATCATAGTCAACTAAAAAAAAACAATTATACAAAGTTGGGTCAAAACCACACTTATCAAAATAAACATATGTCAAACCCCCACTGATGAAGTTGGAGAAAGCTAATGGTATCCATTATATATTTGCTTCCCTAGCCTTTCACTTCATAACAAAGTTACTTCTGCAACATTGAAGCATTGTATTATACGTAAGGGCTTATGCCATTGTCCTGCTGCTTTTTTCAGCTCCATCATCCACGTGTTTTGCATACAACCCTAAGTCACATCATGTCTTTAACTCATATTATATGTACATATGATTCAAAATAAAATAAATGATTAGACGATATTATCTCTTTAGAGATAGACAATACCCTCTAAACTTATACTTGATGGACATATTATAATGTGTGACTCAAAACAATCGATCGAAAGTATTACTTGTTATCTTAAGATGTAGTGGCAAAGTAATGAACGAAGTGAGTGGCTATTCTTTCTATATCGTGAGCAGTATATTTATCCTCATCACCGTTTTGCAGATTGGCTTCATTATATATAAAAATGCACAGTGAATGCTATCGCTCTTATTGAAATAGCTAGGTTATCGAGTGCATGAGGGAAGAAGATAGCCAGAGAAGTGGGTCCAAAAATGAAAAATATTTTGGGAGTTTTAGAAAACATTCCAAAATGATGGGTCGGTACTTATTTAGAGAAACTGAAAACTACCATCATCATATTGAGATATATAGATCAACGAAAGAGACAAGAGAGAGAACCTACCCTTGTTGCTTACCCTTAATTTCCAAACCAGTACTCAACCCCCTCCTATGTATGGTCCCTGTAGCTCACGATTGCCCTAGAAATGACTATACTTGTTCCCTTTTGAGTGGTACCATGCCCCCACTACCCTAGCTAGCCAAAACGTACGTATGCGTGTAGGTCCATTACTGGATGTGGCAGTAAAAAGAAGAAGGAAAAAATGAGGTCGAAAATGGTCCATTTCGATAGCGAGTAGTGCAGAAAGAAAGCAAAGCAACTGATCGAAGCGGCATGCGGGGGACCCCGGCCGGCCTTGTGGGAAAGCCATTACGGCACTGCAGTCTCTTCTGCATATCTGTGTTGTTGTCCTTGTGAGACTAACCTATTGACATACGCACGATTGGCATCTTTGAATTGAATATCTGTCTCTGTGCGTTGCATGATCGATTTTGTTTTTGCTTTTCGGGTTTTTATATCTATCATCAAGATTAGGGTTCTAGATCGAGTACGTTCCATTGTGGCTTAGCTTTGCAGTAGTACTTCTAGTCAGAACGGCATACTTTTCAGCGAAGTCTGTCAAAGGCTAGCTAGGGCTATGGTTCTGTGAGTGCTATTCTCACTTTCCCACATGAGTTGGGGATCCATCACATATGAATATGGATAGCTTCATGTCTCTCTCTTTCTAGGTGGAATATGCTCATCAGCTCAGATTTAGCTATCTAGCGTTTGAATGTGTTGAATAGGGCGCACAATTAACTCAATCACCCAAGTTTAATTCTCTCGACTTTTCTTTCAGTGAGTAATTAAGAGAACGTGAGAGGATCATCTGCTGATGAACTTTCGGTGCTTGTCATATTCTATGTGTTTGGTTTAGACACATTGGAATTTAAGTGCAAGTTCAGATTAAAATGGGTGGGTGATCGTGAGTGTGGAAAACTAACCCTAGCTAGTTATTATTTTGTGTAAGATTATTTTGTGCAAGAGTTTAACATCTGCTATGAGTCTATAAATATCTCAAATAATCAATATAAAAGGTCACTGTCACGCGTGTGAAATAGTCATGCTCATTCACCCAATTAGTTTCATTTTGTTCACCTTTTAGCATTCATATTGTTCCTGGCTTTGATGTAGAATAGATGGCGATAAAGACTGAAGAACATATTGATCGTTGCAAGTTCAAACCTAGTTTGTTCCATATGTGGCATTTGGTGTCCGATTGCTAATTACAATACCTTTCTGGAAGCGGAACGGCGATATGAGTCAAACTCTGTGCTTTGCCTTGATATATGGGCTTTTTCGGCTATCCGAGTCCGTTTATGGCCTCAAAACGCAGATTTACTTGTTTTAATATTTTATTTTTCTAAGTTTGTTTTGGATTTCATTTTCTTTGTAATCCATGGGCTTTTAGGCTTGGTTGTTAGTTGCCCTAGGGTTTATTTTCCTATATAAGGACCCTTAATCAGTTGTAGTCATCATCTTACATATTAATAAAACCGGCCTGGTGGATTTTAGATTCTCTCGTGGATTCGAGAAAACCAGACTGTGGATTCAAGTCTAATTGTTGGTGAATTCCAACGTTATCAATTCTGTTGCATCAGGCTTTTACTATGTAGAATTGTTTTTAAAGTGTTAAGAATGTCTTTTAATCATTGCTTCAATGTGTGAGAGAGAGAGCGTAGTAAGAATATATTAGCCCTGTCCGATCCCCACAAACAAGAATTATCGGATTAACGGCATATTACCTGTTCAACAGTATTTTAAGGACGGATTAAGGGTTTAGTATTTAAGATTTGAATAGACTGAAACAATGACATCAAGCATGAACACACGATTATCCAACACTAAATCAAAAGATCAAGGACTTGAACTTGTTGGCATGGACTCTTAACTCTCTAAGGATAAGTTGTTATCAAGGAAAGAAGGAAATAGTTGCATAATGAAATTTGGACGTATGTTGTGAAGTTGAACCGAAATCTCTTAAAAGAAACCAATTATATGGGATATATGGGATGATGATATTCTATTACTGATGGTGATAGTTGATGTAGAGGTGTGGTATTTGCCTACTTCTTCCAATTTCTTGCCATGGTTGGACATTGGACTCAACCTAGCTACACTCCTGGATGTGTCCACATCAAGACTCATTGTTCAACACTCACAAGTCTGAATCCACAAATATTATGAGGTCGGATTCAGATTGAATGCAAATATATGCTAATGATCAGCCTTTTCAAATGTAACCTGATAAAGAAAACTCGATAGATAAGAACGATTACTGTAATTTTATATACAAATTACATTTGAACTTTATTTCTAATACATAGAATAAGTAATTAGCTAGTAATTAAGAGAAGAATATAGAGCAACAAATCAAAGACAAATTAGACGAGGGACAATGCATGCATCCTCACATAGCTAGCAGTAGTATACGCAATGGGATAAGATATGTGCACAAAATTCAACCGTAAAATCACGACCTTTGCAGCAATTTTTTCCAGGATGGAGGCAGAAACTGAGGGCCAGTGGATCACGTACCCTCTCATGAAGGGCACCACTACCCTTTTCAGGGCATTTTGGCCTAACAAACTAGGCTGCTGCTACAAGAAAAGAAGGGAATCAAAATTTTGACTAGACAAAAAATTTATAGAAAGCTCGCCATACATTATTTGTTCAATTTGTTTCTTTTCCTAGAGCAGAAGGTCCTCGTTCTCTCGATACTTGATATGATAAAAGCATTGCATGTAGTAGTGGCCACTGTCTGAAAAAACAAAGCCTTTCTAGCTTCACTTATGCATGCACTGGGAATGGAAGAGATAAGCTAATCAGAGCCACCCAACAACTGCTCCCTCTTTCTGTCTCTTTCTTCTGTTTCTGTTTATAGTAGAGGAGGGTGGTTTTTGATAAGACGTTTTACAGGGAAAGGGAAACAAAAGCATCAAAATTCATGATATGCCATTCCCAGTTTGCCACATTTAGCCACTGCAACTTTGGCTGGGAACTTAAGCTATTGTTATTTCTTCCTATGGAACACTGGCATCGAATTAGTTTTAGTTTCTTTATTAATCCTTGTTTTACCGACTTTCTTTTGGAGTCGACCTATCGAGCTCTTTTCTTTGTGGTTGAATTTAATTAGTTCTTTTTGATGCAATGCAATGCAATGCAAACCCTACCACTAAACCAACCAATTGGTCTGGGGCGGTTTGAATTTTGTCATCTTCTCTTAATCTATAACAAAGAAAGGGATTTGGGGTACATAGTGAGATGCCATTGGTGGACTACTCAAGTTTAAGAATAAGTTTTGTTTGATTGAGATGCTACACACGCGTCTTGTTCTCAACGGTTTAATTATAAACAAATACTAAACTACTTTGTGAATCCAAACTTGGAGTGAATTTGTTCGATTCTTATTTCCACGTTCATTGTGATGAGTTGAGGTTAGACAACGATGGTTTTTGATTGCCATTGCAAGGAGATTCCCTTCGCAAAAGGAATACCAATTTTTATAAGGGTTTTAAGTGTTGCTTTTGTTAGTAGTGTACCGCATGAAGAACACCATGCATGTCTTGTTTGAAGATATATAACAAATGTTAGTATAAAGATTAAAGCAAAAACTGTACATAAATCGACTGAGGACACCTGATATGTTGGTACATATCCATATATCTCCGTTCATATATATAAGAGTCTTTCAACGAGAGATCATTTTTTTGTTCATTTCTAGGGATAAGGTATTTGACAAACTTTTCGATCACTAAATCATATCTCCACCGTTCAATTTGTAGGTGTATATGAGAAGATCATTTATGTAAATTTTCAGAAAATTTGGTGATCGTTAAGTCATCCAAATGTTTGATTTATTTTTAATAATCTTAAACGGTGTAGGTTTGACATAAGTGTTAAGTTTTTTGTTTTAATCTCAGCCATCCAAGCCCATTAAAAAACAGATCTAATGGTGTGGGTTTATCCCCCTAAAAGTGACAAAAAATAGGGCCCTCATTGGAAGGGCCATGTATATATATATATAGGATTTTTCTCAGCTGCGGACGTCCGCACCAATGGTTTGGTGCGGATTTTTATTTTTTCATCACTTTTCGATATAATTTTCTCATCTCCACCGTCTAGTATCTAGATAATATTG
>NC_020495.1:14790580-14794302 GCF_000184155.1 Fragaria vesca subsp. vesca
TATATATATATATATATATATATATATATATATATATATAGGGCTTAAAGTTATTAATTGATTTAATAGGTAAAATAGATAATCCTGAGCTTAAAGCTGAGTACCTTAAAAAATTTAAAAATTAATTAGTTAATCCTCCCTCACGTACAAAAAATTAGCCTTACTACAACTTTTGATAAATTTTCTACTAGTACAAAGGAAATAACAATCGAAAAGGTATATTTAAACCCTATATATCTATATATATAGATATTATCAGGTCCAAATATCCGTATTTATTCAAAAGGTACGGATTTTTTTAATTGACCCACTTTTAGATCATATTTTCTCATCTTAACCATTCACATTGTAGGTATATAAGTAGATCATCTCTAAAAATTTTCAGCCAAATTGATAATCGTTAAGGTATCGAAACTATATGATTACAATGAACGAACCAAATATGTTCAACAGGAATTGTTCATGTAATTCACAAATTTGAATACCTTAATGATTCTCAATTTGGCTAAAATTTTGTAGAGATGATCTACTCATATATACCTAAAAGATGAATGGTTGAGATGAGCAAATATGATCGAAAAGTATGTCAATTAAGAAAATCTGTACCTTTTGAATAAATACGGACGTCTGTATCTGAAAAGGCCTATATATATATATTTGTTTTTGCAGCAAATAGCCGAAAGTGGAGAAAATGTGAGATAAATATCATTTGGATTAATGTTATCAAAGGCTTTCCGATCGATGCTCAAGTGTGTTGAAAATGGGCAAGTGAGTTGGTCAAAGGAAAATAGAACTAGAAGTATAGAACCTCAGGAGGATGAGTGAAGTAATGTGAGTGAATAGAAAATAGTAGAAAAAAAAATGTCAGAAGTGGGATTTGAACCCACGCCCTCGTTAGAGGACCAGAACTTGAGTCTGGCGCGTTAGACCACTCCGCCATCCTGACGTGATGTTCATATGTCCATCACATATCTATATTAACTTGATTTGTCGGCATGAACTTATAAACTAGATATAAGCTGTTATTATATATCTCTTGTCCCATATCTCTTTGCTATAAACTCTAAAAGGATGAATCAATTGTATGGATTGAAACTCGCGAACTAAATGAAAAGAAATTAAATTGAGGGAAAAGAATTCGAACTCAAGAGTTTTTGTCCAAAATAAACTAAAGACCATACGTCACATTGCTAGAATCCAAACCGAACGCGTTGTTGTATCTAGCTGTGCTATTTGATGAGTAATTACGATGAAGAAGATGGAGTAGAAGGAGAACGATGAAGAAGATGAAGTAGAAGTAGAACTCACGGTGACTGTTTGCTGATGAGGTATAATGAAGAATACTGAATTCGGTTATACTTCATAGCTGAGAACATTTTTGCAAATTTATATAGGAGATATAGTTAGCATATGTTGTATTTTTAAAAATAAATTGGAGGTCTATTAATAGCAAAGCCTAAACACCAAGTAGAGGCACCCTCTAGACCAATGCATAAAGTAAACTATCATAAATTGAAAGGAAAAGAGTGTACAAGATAGTAAAAAACGTTAACCCTAGCTAGCTAGCTCAAAAAGAAAACCTAAAAGCCAAATTAGGATCACCATGCCAATAGCCAAAGAGTTCAGTTGTATATATTCTTAACAAGATCAAAATATATAGTTACCTTGAATTGAAGAAGGTCGATGACCAATTAATTAACGAATAATCTCATAACTTAAGTTGCAAGAAACTTTAGAGAGAAACCCTAATTCAACCCCTTGCTTTCTTATTTTATTAGTTCTCTACATGCAACTTTATATTAGTGTTTTTGGTTGATCAGATAAATTACAGATGATCAAGTAGCTAGAGCACCCTGAATTAACACTGATGTTATGGAAGACACAGTGTTATGTAATGCATAATCGACCAACCTACGATGGGCGTTAATTTACAGTCAGTCTTGAGATAGAGATATACAAATTAAGCTGCTAGTGAAAACCAGTATGAACATTTACTAACTTTAATTTTACCAAGATAACTCCCTCCACAACCAGAAAAGCTAGCAAATATATATATAGAAAGACAAAATTAGGCGTAAAAGAGTACTTGATGAAATAGACGTTTCTATCACGCAAGCTGGCTCAACACAAGCTCGATCTATTTGCTACCCAATTTGGGATCGATGTTAATTCCCACCAGGGACTGAAATCTAAGAGAAAATATGGATGCTATTACATATACCACCCATTATAAAGACAGTTCTTTGCCACAAATGCAATGATGTTCGTGGAGTAATACTAGGATGGCCAGACAGATAGGGATGTAGATATTATATATCAATTTGATCTCAAAAATAAGATAAGGAAAGCTGAGATGAGAAGTGGCCGGCTTCAAGCACTAGCTCGAATACCCAAGAGCCAAAAGAGAAAGAGTCCATAAACAATATATGAATTTTAAAAGAAGTATATAAAGATAGCTACAAGAAAAACCAGATAAAAAAAAATCATGTTCCTGGCCTTATGTGTACCACTTATACATAATCAGGCAGAGATGGGATTGGCACTATTGTCTTCACACAATCTCTATCATTTCTCTGTGTGTGTGATATATATATTTCTAAGTTGAAGACATATGTATGAAATAATTAAGTTATGGAAAATCAATAATTGGATTGTTATTATTGATTTTGTTTCCTCTTTTAAGAGAAAATGGTGGTTAGCTAGGCAAGGGTTATAGATGATGGGATGGTTGGGGGGGGGGGGGGGGGGGGGGGGGGGGGGGTCCGGTGTGATTGGGAAGCTGGGTAATGCAGAGAGGCACTGCTGCAACTTTTTGTCACCATGGTAGAGAAGAAAACAGATACAATAATAGCTGGATTTTGTTTCTTCAATAACAATTTGGGACCCCTCACACTCCATTCAAGGCCCCGGCCCTCTTCTGTAGATACTTCTTCCAATTATTGTCATCATCATCGATCATCATCTTTCTCTCTGTGTTTCTTTGTGTGAAGGGTTTTGATGAACAACTACTGGGGTTTAGTTTACTTTTCAAGAAACATGGTCTGTGATTGCTTCGTAATATTATAGCAAGTGTGTGCTGATAGTTGAAGCTTTGGAGGACAATGACTTATTGTGATGGAGTATATATATTTTAATTAAATTAACTTGAAACCCTTGAGATATTATAAAAGAAAAATTGATTAAGAAGCTTCCGAGTACAGAAAAGATTATACACTAAACCATATGCATGCTTGAAAATGATTCCGAGTAGTCTATAATTTAACAGAGAATTAAACAGAAGGTAAATGAAATATGATCATGTATGTTAGAATCTGCTATAGCTAGTTGCCTTAGTTGGTGATATTGAAACATGATCTTTAATCAATTAACCTCCACTTCTGTATGTACGTATAAGTAACACCAATTTAGGGTTTTCATTCCGGAACATAAAGGAAAACTCATAATCAACACTAACTTCTTAGTTCTTAAATCATATGAACCCTAAACTGTAATTTTCTGTTTTACCATAAACGTACGTACGTAACCTCAACACGTACAGAAATAAAATGCAAACTAGAATCATATTTTTCAAGTACTTTACAGGGTATAATATGCTAATTTTCCCTTTTAGGTATTCAAGGAATGGCCTAATATGGAATAGACCAGGCCGAAAGGTAAGGCAGAAATCCTTTTTGCCCACAGCTCACGAACAACCGACAACTCCACTAAACTCTCTCTCTCTC
>NC_020495.1:14794569-14802482 GCF_000184155.1 Fragaria vesca subsp. vesca
CACAACTACTCTCTCTCTCTCTCTCTCTCTCTCTCTCTCTCTCTCTCTCTATATATATATCTATATCAACAACAACAACACACATACACATCGAATTGTACAAGGAATACTTCAAATTAGTATTTTCATTCTATAGTACAATGTTTAATAATACAACTAGGAAACCAATAAAAGAAAAGCAGAATATAAATAAGAGAGAAACTAGAAACGAAGATTCTCTTGATAATCGATCAATCTACAGTAGATGAGGGGTTTGGAACTCTAACTAGGGATGATCAATAGCAAAAATGGTGGAATCCACAGCAGCTCAGATAATTAGAGGGTCTGTTTCAAGTGGCACTGCATATAACTTCAGAAGCTGATCATCGTCATCATCATCTTTAATGCATAAAATCTCTTCAATATTATCATTAACCTGCTTCTTGGGTGGTGATGTTATTGGTAATGTCGGATTAGCAGTAGCAGTTGAAGTACCGGAGCTAGTTTCGGCAGTGAGCTCACTTGCTCTTTTCACCTGAACCATCCAGTCTGTGGTGCATAGAACATAGAGCATGAGCAAGGCACAGGAGCCTTGAGCCGCAAGCAAACCCAACCAGAGTCCGGCAAACCCCATTTTTACGACGAACCCCATAACCATGGCAACAGGCATCCCCACCAAATAAAAAGACCCCAAATTGATGTTGGCTCCAACTGTAGGTCTTGCGCTTCCCCTTAGAACGCCGCAGCCGGTGGTCTGCGGGCAGTTTCCAAGCTCGCAGAGCCCGGCTATCGGCAATGCAATGGCGGTGAGCTCGAGAATCTCCGTGTCGTTTGTGAAGAATCTTCCCCATTGGTGTCTCATCAAGGTTGTGAACAACATGGCTAGTAGGCCTAAAGCGAAAGCACAGCCAAGGGAGACGATCATGGAGATTCGGGCTTTGGCTGGTCTATTAGCCCCTAATTCATTCCCAATTCTTGTGGAGACTCCAAGGCTTAGTGATGATGGGAACACATAGACAAGAGAAGTGGTTTGGATTAGTATTCCCATGGAAGCAATTGTTGCTTTGGGGTTGGTCAGTAGTCCACACAGCAATATCATGAACTCATACCACCACCATTCCAAGCAGACAGAGATACAAGTTGGGATTGCTAGAGCCAGCAAAGACGACCATCCCTTAAGGCAATCGGAGCTCGGAGCAACCCACGAGTCCTTATAAACATTTGAAAAGTACGTAAACGAGAACAATAGAATGAAGAGATTGAGATTAGTCCACACCATGGCTATGGCAACGCCGGCGACACCCATTTCCAGCTTAACGACAAGGAGAAAATTCAAAGGAACATGAAAGATGACAGAGATGGCAGAGCAATAAGTGACTGGTAATGTGATGCTTTGAGTTCTCAAGTAGATTCTCAAAGGGTGAAGAAGCGAGAGAAAGAAGAGGTCAGGAATGGAGAAGAGAATGAAAGTGTGAGCAACTGAGGAAATCTCCTCATCTTGGCCACACCAAAGGAGGATTCTCTTCATGTTGAACCACATGAAGGAAATGGGGATGGAGGTTGAGAGCAAGAGAAGAACTGTTCTTTGAAGTGTTAGGCCTAGAAGCTTCATTTGTTTGGCGCCGTAAGCTTGTCCGCAAATGGGTTCCATTCCCATGGCGAGTCCTGAGATTACAGAGTAGCCGGTTATGTTGGCGAAACCGATGGAGAGAGAGCCTCCGGCGAGCTCAAGCTCGCCGAGGTAGCCGAGGAAAAGCATGGAGATCATGGCTCTGGAGTACAGAAGGAGACCAGTGATGGTTGTTGGACCAGAGATCTTCCCTATGGCTTTGATTTCTTGTAAAGCCTGAAATGCAAAAGAAAAAAGCAATTAGAACATGTTAGAGTACACGAAAAGATTTGATGTATACATATGTGAATGAGTTATGGGTTTGTTTGTTTTCGCGTACCTCGGAGAGAGTTGGCCATCTGTGGAGTTCTTGATCCTGATCAACATCTTGATCATGAGTTTTGTTGGGTTTCATGAAGTGTGCTTTGAATGAAGAAGGAGAAGAGGGATCGAGGTTGCACATAGCTTTTGTCAATTTTGGATAAAAGAGAATGATATGAGGAGGGAGGGGGAGCTTAGGAATGATAAGTGCTCTGTTTTCGTTTGGGTTTTTTTATTTTTTGCTTGTGACTTGTGTGTGGTTTTGTTTGTGTTGGAGGATTTGAATGTGAGAAAAGGGTAGGGTGAGGAGGGTTTTATATATGCAGGGAGGGAAATGAGACCCCACTCTGTAGGAACGTGTCAATATATCCAAGAGAACACTCAATCGGAAAAGTGTCCTCCAAAAATGCTCTCAAGGATGAAGAATGAAGAATGATGGATTTCATTTTTCCCTTTGGTGAATGAAAATGTTTTGGTGAATTTTCTTTGAGCAAGTGATGATTTAGGGTATCCAAAAATGGATCACTTTTACCAAATTTTTGTGAAGGAATTGATATTGGGAGGTAGGAGGGACCTGCTTTGCACTTATTTAATTTCAAGCCTCTCTTAATCACTTTCCGAAAATATTAGGTTAATTAGTTAGTCACCTCATTTTCTATGATTTCTTTACAAAAAAGTTCAAAGTCATTTTGGGTGGAAGAACTTAAAGAAAAGGCAAAAGATTTATAACATTGAAATCCAATAGAGGTGATTTGCTATATTGGTATTAGTTTTTAACCGCCTTAAACCATATGGAATTTGTTCTGATGATCATTGGGGCCCATTTGGGCACTTCCTCAATGGTGGGATTTTTACCGCCAAAAACCACAGTAAATAAATATATTATAGGTTCCAACTTTTCTGCTTAACTGGATAATCTTGTTAAACCCTATCTTGGAGAGAAAATAAAACAAGTTTATCTTGGAATTACAAAGTGGAAGGAAATGGTCAAGAACTTACGGGTTTGGTAGTGCTTGTTTGAGAAATGACAGGTGCCTAAGTTGGTGTATTACAATGGGGTGTAACAAGTGCTACGAGCGAGTGCCAACAAACGTTGTGGTTAGGAAACATGTTTGCATGTTTTGTGCTATACCTTTGCGGCCATGCATGTTTCATATTCCTACTACAAACCCCATGTAGCTAAAACCCTACTATGATCGAGAAAGCAAATAATGATCCATTTGAGAGGTGCCAAACTTGTGTCGAATCTGTTCTAGGTCTCCTATGTGCCAAACGAAAAGGAGTGGCTTCGGAGGGTGCCATTGATTACAATATCTGTTTGAGTTTGAAAGTGTTTCATACTTAAGATGCAATTTAAGATTGTATTTTGTTTGTTAAGATCGTAACCACACCCAAATATTTCTTTATTAAGAAGCAAAAGTACGAGCAGCCCCTCTCTAGCTAGGCTAGGAGGCCCTATACTTTGAAGGGGATGGGATGTTCCTCAACCTCAAACTTATTTTCATGCACCAAATTAGGCAGATGGATGAGCTTGCTGGTTTCCGACGTAACAAGACGAGACTTGAAAGGAGCTAAAGATGCATCTATCAATGTCCAACCATTGGAGTATCTTAATGCTACGTAGCTAGCTTTTCATTTGGTCTGAAGTTAGGAAGAAATGGGTGCAAGTTCAACACCAAAACTTTCCCGGGGATCAATCATCACCCATCGTAGTGCTACTCTTGCCCGAGCAAGGTTAATGAACTACGGAAATCTAACAACATCGTGACGCTTACCTTAACTCTAGCTAGTAACTACGGCTTTGGCTTTTGGTTTCGGGTAAGGGTCATCGATCGATTTTCCAGCGAGGAAGGTGTGTCTAAATCTAATGGGGAGGTTCTGAAAGGAAAAGGAAAGGGGTGTTTATCTTGTTCATACGTATGGGTATGTGTAGGAAGGTAAGTGTTGTGTCATATTGAACGGGACCACTGGTAATGGGTGTAATGGAGACGACGACGATGATGATGATATGATGCAGCAGTAGGTTGGCTGTGTATGGAGAAGAGAGGCAGATGGGAGGAGGGGAACACTGAGAGACAATACAAATTACGTGCTTCACTTGCAACCATTTAATTTGTATCCCTTTTCCCACAACACAGATTGCACTGTCTCTCACTGTGGGAGAATAGAGCCACCTTTGGCTGTTTCTCTGTTTCTGTCTAATTTTCCTGCTGCTTCTGTTTTTTAGTTGCAGAGACTGAGACTGAGACTCTGCCTGCCATCACCTAGCCCAAAACAACCAGTGGAGCTGTGAGGCTGAAAGCAGCAAGTACATCACTTCGAGCAAACCTATCCATTTAATTCTCCTAAACAAAACAATCCTCTAGTTTACAGAGAAACTTCGAGATTCAAAGAAACGATCAGCTCTTCCTTTGTTTCCTTGCATGAGGGGGGATGTTCTACTATTGCTCTCGAGTCTTCTTCTCAAGTGCAATCCAACTGGTTACCTAGTTCTACGTTTATCCTGATGACCAGATACAACGGCTATCCATAGTCTGGAGCACTATAAAACTTTTACCGGTATGAAATCAGTAATCAAAATGGTTTTTTAACTTTCCATGAAAACCTATAATCCATTCATGTCAGATTTTCCATGTGTATCGACCTCAATGAAATTCTGCACAATGAGAGAGGGAGGGGGTCTGCCAAGCAACAAAACCAAGGAGTTTGGCCAACTTCAAATACACACACACACACACACCAATCATAGAGAAATTTAAATTTAGGTTATTGTTTTTGTTGTCATATTCCACTGTCACATTTCCAATCTTTAATGCAAGTTTGATCATTCACGGGTCACTTATTCATGCACGAATGGTAATTTACACAGATGGTTTCTCCAAAATGAAGAACCAGCTCGAATTGGGCATCAAAAATGGCAAAGTGGGACGCACCCAGAATGTAAATTCCACAAGTTTTGTAGCAATAAGAATTGACAAGTTCGAGAATCACATGTCAACAGAGCAGGCAGAGAAATCAATTTTGCACCCAAGTTGTGGAGGTAGTGGGGGGTTACAGTATCACCCAGAATTTCTCATTGGCACCACAAGAAAATAAGATATGCAGTACCGATGCAAGTTTTGGGAACAGGATTGCAATGACAAGACCTTGTGGGAATTTGACATTTACAAGAGGATTGATTATATTCCTCCTACTAATAACAAGAACAAATTCTCACAAATTCTCCCATCCCTCTCATCAAGCTTTTCCCTTACCTTTCCAGAAAAAGGCTTATGCTTAATCTCTTAGAACAATACACTTTAGCAGAAATGCCATAATCTCACTGCTGGAAAGGCCTCGCTTGTTCCATCTGCGTGCTTAGTGTTCATACCGAGTGTAAGGCCAATAATACTAAACATGATAGTCTGGAAAGGGAATGTTCCTTTCTCCCTTCATCTGTGATTAGAACATTCATTCCTAAACCGACGGTATCGAAGAGACATATTTTTTTCTTTTTCTTTAATACTTCTCCAATGCTCTGAGAAAACAGTGCATGGGAGCATCAAAAAGCAAACAGGGATTGATAGATACTAATAAGGGGAATGAACGCAAGAACTTATTCCAAAGGTCTGGATACAGACAAGAAAGGAAGATTAAAATGACTTAACAGTATGGTAATCTACAATAGAAAAACAAAAAGAAATGGAAGAGAATAAGTAGAAAGGTATCACAAAATGACCCAAGCTTCCAAAACAGCAATTAAAAGGGATGTCTCCATCAAGGTTTCAATCAGTACATTTCACATATTCACTGTTGGCCACCAAGCACATTTCACCACATTCATACTACAAATACATGCACAAAACGCATGAGATTCCAATACCTCATGATTAAACCACCAACTCAAAATCAACTTTGCCAAAAGAAAAAACGATATTTTCAGGAGGACAAATTCTCGAAAAGCAGAAACATATCCTGGTTGGTAGGGAACTACTCTTCAAGTAATTTCCGAATCCTACAGCTGAGGCTTCACCTACTTTTCCGTAGCAATTTGCCACAATCCACCAGATGGGACTGATTTTCATTCATGAAATTCTCCACTAATTGTAGATAACTTGTCTAACCAGGAACTTAGTGATGGCTGCTACATCAATCTATTTGCGTACCCACATCAATATAGTTGCGTAGCCAGCGATTGTGAAAACACCATCACTTTCTTGACTAACTTGTTTCATCACACTTCTGAAAACGGTAGCACCACCCATTGTGGAATTGAGGCACGATGCCTAATTGAGATTATGATTCCAACATAAGGATTCCATAAGAGTCCACCAGGTGACAGTTCTCATTTAAAATATTGTAGAAATTGAGAACTATAAATTGCTGAACGGAAGCACTTCACACAGATATTCAGCTCAACTTTGATATAATCGCTGCCAGGCCTTTCTTTATTAAAGCATCTAAAACGACAAAAAGGGAAAGAGAGAAATTTCCAGAACTAAAGAAACCTCTGGTAAATGACTATTGAGAAATAGCTAACAAGTAACAAAAGAAATTTACAAATTCTCACTATCTATGGAGGTTTTGTATTTCTGTGACAAAGTTGTGTAAAAAGTAGATACAACAAAATACCTCATGTGAAAGATCTAGGCTTCTGCGGAATAGAACGTGGAATAGCCAAGATGGCCACCAGCCCACTTGCTAAGGCTGCAACTGCTGCAACCGCAAAGGCTGGAGAGTTTCCACCACCAAATAGCTGATCCCATGGTCCACTTCCCAGGGATACCAGCACCTGTTCCCAAAAACCAAAATAATATTCAAAACCAGAATAGGTCTATAAGAAAAGGATATAATCGTAACTGATTAGATTCATATAACCGAAGAACTAGTAATTCTCAAAGAACTGAGAAGTGCATGGGAGTTCAATCGAGTATATTGGCTTAATAATATATTACCCAACGTAGATAGATGGTTATGGGTTATTGATTGAGTAGCACAAAATAAATTCTACTTTAAAATTGCACTCCAGCTCAGTCCTTAATAAGTGCACAAACCATCACATCTTTGAATGCAAAGCTTGAAACTGATATTTCATGCTTAAACCACAATAGTAGAACGGAAAGATGCACACATTTTTTTTTTATCTGAAAAAAGAAGGAAAAGAGCTTGAAACTGATATGTTGTGCACATATTCATAGAAGTGGGTTATCATTCTGTGTTATAAGGCCTGCGGTTAAAGATTCATTGTTTAACAAAGAGAAGAAGGCAAGAGATGTAAAATGGTATGACCTCATACATACACACACACACACACACATATAAATATATATAAAGACTACTATTTTACATTAGTAGATGACTTCTTTTAACGATCTCAACCGTTGATCCTCTAGATTCATATGCAAGAAACATGTCTACAAAATTTCAACTAATTCCATAATCATTTGGTCATTCAAATTGATGTAAACAATTGTAGGCCGTTAGATAAAATTAAAACGAATATTGTGCTAATCAAATGGTTAAACGTTTTTCATTTTGGCTAATTTTTTGTACGATTCATATGTGGGTAAGTAACTAGGGAATAGGTGGCTTTGATGGTCAAAATACATGCTAGAACTAAAAACATCCTTACTATAAGAGTTTAAGGAGGTCATCTCTAGATCCGGACATACATATACACACACACACACACATTATATATATATATATATATATCCTCATCCAACCGCTTTCTGAATACCTAAATTAAGAGCATGGATGTATGATATATATATATACACACACACACGGAGCCGTTCGAGAACGAACGTCCGCACTCGACTTAAAGTGCGGATGTCCCTCCGTTCTCCACCGTCCGGCGCCGGCGAGGGCTCCACCCCAATGGACTCGCAGCGTCCCCGACCACTTTCCCTCCCGGCGAGTCCGCCTAATTCCAGATTTTCGGCGAGATCGATGTTGTTTGAAGTTTTGGGTGATCTCACTGGAAAACTGGAATTCGGCGGACTCGTCGGGGAGGGAAAGTGGT
>NC_020495.1:14802502-14804558 GCF_000184155.1 Fragaria vesca subsp. vesca
TTTCAAATATATTGTTACGAGTCCTATCATCTGCAAGTTTTGTGAAATAATTAAGTGCCTTTTGGAAACCATAGCACATTGCAAAGTAATTGACAGAATGAAAAACTTTCCATATGCTGCAAGGGGCAAAGAGTAGAAAGAAAATGACATACAGATATGCATATAGATAACCAATGCACAGAACCTTCCACCAAAAAGAAAGGAGGCAATAGTACTAGCCTAGGCCTACAAATCTAAATTTTGAAAATGCTATAATCCTCTAATGTAAATATCTTTACCTCCATAGTTCTTTCCTACAACTCTAAACTAATACTTTGTACACATATTCAACAATAATGATATCTTCTCTGAGCACACAGATCCACATTCATTGCAAGATGGAAATAAAGCAGGCCATACCTGTGGTACAACGATTGCCAGATTCAGTACACCCATTGATAAGCCTGCAACAACCAAGCATCAGCATAAGAACTCCTACTGCTAAGTCTCTAATCAATACTTTGAAACCAAATTACCTTGGCCAAGTCCCAAAGACTCGATACGAGAAGAAATCAAGGCATATGGAACACTGTACGTGATCTGCAAAAATTTATCATAATTGATTTCTCAGAAAACAAATAAAATTTAAATAATCAGTCTGCAGTGAAAAGCCTTCTCCAATATTGACAGATAACGTTGAGTGGATTATAGGTCATTTTACAGGTAATAACTCCAACTTGATACCCAAGGCATATTATTAATGTGAACAAAAACAAAATTATGCCTTTTTATTAAAGTATTCCTCAATTGTTTTATCAAAGTACTCCAACTTGATACCCAAGGCATATTATTAATGTGAACAAAAACAATATTATGCCTTCTTATTTAATCAATTTCATGTGTGATACAATGTAAGCAGCTTTCACCCTTGGTTTGCACCCCTCGGACTATTAATTTGAAGTAATCCGTTTTTCATAAGTTATACTATGCAAAGGAAATGGATAATCTCCTCTATATGATTTTCCTATATCTTCGTATTTCTCTCCAATATAACCCCTATACGCCTCTTAGCATGAATCAAATATTGGCAAATAGAAAATTCAATGAGAGAACAGAACTTACCGCCAATGGAATTCCAAGAATTGTAAAAACAACCAGTGAAGCTATCACAATCCCAAGTGGAGGTGAATCATGGCCAATACTCTTGTTCACAAATGTAATAACAAGCATTGCAAGAAAGGAAAGAGCCATGATAAAGTTTGAAATCCCCCACACAAAACCAGATCCCCATTTCCTGCAAAGCCTCTCCATAAGCAACGAGGTTGCACCAAGCATAATCGAGTTCAACATCAAACCAAAAGCTCCCATTCGAACCCCATCACTGTAATTTCTCCCTTCATTTGGCTCGCCACCATAAATTTCTCGACCCATCCAATCAGTATCAAACAGAAGAAATGGAAACCACCCAATCCAGTTTAGACCAGTAACAAGTAGGATTAACCATATAGACGCTGAGAAATATCTGAAAGTCCCAAACAGCTCCCAGAGGAAAGCTTCTTCAGCTTGGCTGGAATGCCCTGGCTCTTCATCAGCAAAAGGGGTATTTCTGTCGCTTGAACCCAGAGGTAATTCCTGAGCTGCTGATGTGCTCAAATATGTTGTAAGTGCGATGAATGCTATGTCAATAATGAATGCAGACTTGAGATTTGCACAGTTAACATCGCATGCGGATGTAAGTGTAAACGGGAAAACCTTGTACCAGTAACTGAATGCTCCAGTTGCATAGCCAAGAATATTGCCAACCGCCATAAACAAAGAGAAATAAGCATTTGCGACTCGAGTTCTTCGATGGTCCTTTCCTAACAAGAGAGAAATCATGAAAAACGATGAGTGCTATTGGTTGTTTAGTGTTAAAGTTTGTTCATTCCCAGCATTTGGGTGTCTGATAGATAACATACAAGTTCGTAGGTTACTGACTTAATAATCTTTTGAGTTCTCATCACAGCGGTGTTCACAAAGAGACCAAGCATCTATATATATATATATATATATATATATATATATATATATATATAGA
>NC_020495.1:14805115-14810851 GCF_000184155.1 Fragaria vesca subsp. vesca
TCGCCGGGTAGGGAAAGTGGTCGGGGACGCTGCTGGAGTCTTCTGGGGTGGAGGTGCGCCGTCGCCGGCGCCGGAGGGTGGAGAACGGACGGACGTCCGCACTTTAAGCCGAGTGCGGACGTCCGCTTCATATCCTTCCTGTGTGTATATATATATATATATATATATATCTATATATATCTCTCTCTCCATGTATCCATCTTCTTTAATCAATAGTGTATTATACGCTTAGCGAGAAAGGGTAACTTATTGCAAGCATTAACTACCAACTAAAGACTCTGGAATCACAAATCACAATTGTAACTGTGTACATAATTTCTGTGCACTAGTTCGCCTGGAGATTCGTTCATCTAGCACATATGCCAATGTTTGCTTTCTCAACATAATGGTACTTTCTCAATACAATGGTAAGCCCTATCATAAATCCTAAATAAACAGGCATATCAAGTGTTGAATTAGGTTATCATGTCTCATATCTTTCAATAGGGAAATTTTAGCTAGCAAAAATAGGAAGACTTTTGGAGTTGAATATGGTCATGCCTAATTACAATAGCATCAACCAGACAAAATTTAGTTACAATGACTATGACAGCTCTATTATGGAGAATGGATAGCATTGGGGTGTTATCTGTGGTTCGGTTTATCTACTTGAACTGACTTGACATTAAATAATGCTATTATTAAACATGCTTTTTACAACTCAAAATAACTCTTGGATTCATGAAAAGAAAAGACATTTCCGTTGTTATGGAGACAAATTTTGCAATACATATGTAAATAACGCAAAACTGCAAACTTAGAAGTTCTTGTCAAGCAACAAGTCATTGGCTACAAAAGTTTAAAATTAATAATTGTTGGTAAAGGGATAATTTACCATGAGCACCGAACACACTAGCAAGTTGGAACCTACAGATGCCTAATATTTCTGAATGTTAGGTCTATGTTTGGTCCTAGATCAATGAAAATAATGACACAACTGGCACTTTCCTACTCAAACGGTACTTATTCGTAATTTTCAGCTACAAAAGTGCCACTGTTATCTTGTTAAAAATAATGCACTTATTTGCAGCTGTTATGATTGGTCCATTTTAAGTTATTCATTTACAAGGACACATACAGGTGCAACATCTGTAACTCATTTACACAACAAATTACATAGATCTTCCAAGAACTTAAACTAGAAACCTCTAGACTACCTATGTTTTCATTTCACTTCAACAACCACAGAAAATCATCAACTCCTATCTAAAATCCATAAGGAAATTGTTGAAGTACAACAAGATTTTACCATCCGACTTGTATAGTGTATGCTGAATGTGGAAATTGCACGCTAGATAGTGGTAACTTGTAACCAATCTTAGTGTTTGATCAAAACTTCCTTTTAAAATTATAAACCCAGTAACATCAGGATGACAATATACCATTTACATGGATTTGAACAGTGATGAAACTACTTTATGTCGCCCTTAAATAAGCATACTCCTGGAGGAAGAGACACACAAGTGCAGAGAGTTTCCTAATGATATCCAGGATATTCTTCATACAATGTGTCTAAAGCTAGTATTTTCCTCTCCCTAGTGCACCTTTATACCTTGTGCAGATAAGATGAGAATCCCTTCCTTTTTTCTTTTTTTTCAAAAGTTGATGTAAAATCTGGTTTGAGATATTACCTCTATCAGACACCGATGAGCTATGTCATAAGGCACATCGGCAACTACAGTCTCAATAACAAAATTTTTGTTAGCATCTTAAGGGGTAAGGTAGACTAACCAGCAATAAGAAAGTGTCTTCCGTAAAGTAAGACGCTAATGATATGGGACGCTATGTCAGAATTTTGAATTACAATAAAGAATCTTTCAAACAAGAACGAGTGACAATTGCTTGTTAGCAGTTCAGTCTTGCACCCATTCCCAGACTCGTGAGTTACATTATCATACTCACTGACATCGTCATGCCATGATGTCAGTCAAACAACTAAGTCATATGTTGGCATATCAGCACAGACCCTTATTATTCATGTACAATTCCGTAATCAGAATTCAGAGATGAATATATACACATATCAATTATTGATATAAGTTTAAAGATAGTGTAGATATCCGATAAAACAGAAGCTTCACTTATATGAAGCATTTTCACCTACATCTTATTCAACTGAAAATTATTAACAGATACATAAATGCTATAAATAGTATAACACCTATAACAATAACTAAATTTCTTCAAAAACAGTAGCACATCCAAAAACAAACATATAATTGCGAAAATTTAAATCTCATTCCCTAAAATTAGAAAAATGAGAAGAAAATATCTGAAATTTTAGGTGATCAATGCTCTAAAGAAAGTGGCATACCAGTGAGATCAGCAAGCAGAGCTCTACAAGGCCCCTGGGTCACATTATTGGCCACATCCAAAATCCAAAACCCAAACACAAACACTCCAATAGCCCTAGGCCTCACGCCGCCGCGGTCGCCGAGCAGCCACCCGATATCGGCGGAGTAACCGATGATCAGAACCGAAACAGCAATACACGCCGCTCCGGCGACGATGAACGGCCTCCGCCGCCCAAACCGGCTCGTGCTCCGATCGCTCATGTGTCCAACCATGGGCTGGACTATCAGACCGGACAACGGCCCACACAGCCAGATGACGCTGGCCCAAGCGTGAGGGATTCCGAGCTCTTGAACATAGGGAGTGAGCAGAGAGAGCTGCAAAGCCCAGCCGAATTGGATTCCGCAAGCAACCGACGCCACCCGGAAAAGTTGCCGGAGCGACGGCCTCGCCGGGCGAACCACCGCCGCCGGAGGTCTGGTAGTCCTCCCGCGGTGGTGGTGGTGGCGCTCCGGGTCCGCTTCTGGCGTAGGCATCTCCGGCGAGGCCGCTTTCTCTCTCTAGAAACTCAGAGAGTTTCTCTCTCTAGAATTATTCTCTGGGAATTTGAGAAGGAGAAGAAAAAGAAGAAAAGTGAGGGAGGGAAAGGTGGCGGTTTCATTGGGCCGCGGGGTAGGCAGTTATGAAGTCACAGTGAGGTGAAGTGTGTGAGAAGTGGGAAAAATAATGAGGGTGGAGATACTGAAATGCCCCTGGGGTTGGGGGTTAATTACGGGGAAAGGGGAAGAAAAAGCGGGAAGGGGTAGTGACCTTAATGATTGGGGTTTGGGGCTTAAATGGCAAATGATGATTGGAAGTAGGGCTAAATGTCGGCTATTGTGTTGAGTTGGCTTTATTTTTTTGGAGGAAGGTTTGTCCTTGTCCTTAATTGCCAGGAATTTTGCACCGAAAGGCTAAATGTGTAATAGCCTTTTGTTTGTTGGAGCTGAACGACACACTAATAGAAAATGTTGATGGTGTCACCCGTGGCAGCTGTCACCTCCGGAGGACAAAACGAATTCGGTCCCATTCTTTTCTTATTTGCTTCAATGTCACGGTGTAACAGCTGTAACTCACTATTTTTACTTTTTATTGTTTGGTAACAAACTAAGATGAAGATTAACGAAGTTACCACTCTAGAATCGAGAGCAGTTTATGTAGAGCTGTCCCTGTCCCTGATATATCATTTATGTTATCCGTAAGCCGAGGTTTAATTTAAACACATCCTATTATTATCAGGAGAACTCTTACAACGTCCGAACCATTTAATGTGGGTATCTTACAGTGTAATTTATTATTCAAAATATATGTCTTTTAGAGAATAATCATGTAAAAGAGTTGTCTGTTCCAATTAGATATCGTTAGTTCATCTGTTAGATCGATTTCTATTTTGGACTCTAGAAACATGTTTAACTTTTTATGTGACTATCCAGTTGAACTTTTAGCTACCTTATTTTTAAATACATAGAGCGAGATCATACTCTCAATTATGATGAATGCATACATATTTTAAAAATGGCTAGTTAAAATTGACTTTATAACTACTTTGTTTAAAGTTTGATAAAGAAGTAACTTGCATTGCTAAAAACGCTATTACGAGTTTGTAGAGCTGCAAAATTTTATCGAAAAAAAAAAACCCCGAGTCAAGAAAAACACTCTTCTATGATGTTCTTATACAATTGTCAACTTGTTTGATGTAATTTCACTTGTAAATAAATTATATTTATCTTTAATAATTGATTCTTAAAAAAAGAGTTGCATCATGTAACTCTTTTGTCATATACATATAAATGAGAAAACTTAAATACACAAGGAAGATGTTAAGAGCAATTATTCAAACATGTAATCCAAGGTTCTTTTTTTTTTTTTACCAATTTCCTTATTATTCAATGGGACGAAGATATATATAATGATCTTTGTCCAACGAAATAACCATTTAAATGGGTGGACTAGATGTGTGTTTGAGCATAGAAAAAAATGAAAAATAATGATAAGCGATAAGCATCTAATACTAGGCCATAATACAAGATTTATGTGAGGTGTCTTCTTCACAAAGTGGATAAACTATTAATGGAAAAATATGCTTAAAGAAAGCTCTATTATTAGAAAGAGAGAGAGAGAGGGTTGGCCGGTTGGGGGTCACAATTCTGACCTCCTAGGACTAGGAAAGCAACATTATGATACCTTTCAATGATCTATCAAAATATCATGAATGTAGAACTTTGGACTGTTCTCTTCATGCGGATCACGAGGGCGAGGGTCAAATCCCGCAACTTTCATTGCCAAAATAATAATAATAATAATTCCCGCAACTTTCACAGTTTTACTGTGTGTGTTTATTTATTTGTTTTAATATATATATATACAGCAAGGATCCAAGGAGGACGTCCGTGAGTTTGCAAATGTGCGGATGTGTTAATCTCAGCCGTTCGCTATTTTAAATTAAAAGGGACGCTCACGATTTGCTATTCCAAAAACAAGCGCGGGTCGAGTAAAAACCCGACTCGTCAGTTTTAGAATCAAGCGGGTTAATGTTCTCTACCTCAAACCCGACTCTTCAGTCTCCAAGCAGTCCATTGTCGATGAAAAATCTGATTTTGGTCTCCTCATCTGAAGTACTCCTCCCATAATCCATGTCTTCCACAATTGATGCCTAAGCTCATCTCACTTTGTATGATTTTCACCTCGAACTCAACTTTTCACCTCAAGCCCGATTCCTTAGTCCTTAGCTCAATCTCAATTGTGAGTGACATAACCAAACCCCACAGTCGTCGTCTCTAATAATCCACAAATCACAGTCGTCATCTCCAAATCTGACTCCTCCCGTTGGTTTCTCAACCAAAATTTTCTTCTTTTCCTCTCTCTTTGGATCCCCACTGTGTTTATGTATATATTAGAAAGTGATGGCCAAAAGTTGAGAGCTTTGGCGCCAAAAGTTGGATACTTTGAAGCATCGATACTCATCTACATCTTTTATCAAGTATGGGTTCTCTCCTTCCTATACATTTGATTTCCGATTGCAATATTTAGGGTTTTTTTTCTTATTTGGGACTTTTCTTCTTGTGCTTCTGTTTGTACTCTTTTTATTTCCATTGTTGATGTCATTGTGTTTTCAAATAGATTGATAAGCATTGTCTCACCTACAGTTCTAATATATATACTAGACCAATATTAAGCACGAGTGATTTTTTGTTTTTGATTGGTTTGGAATTTTTTTCTTTTCATTGATATTGGTTCAGGTGCATATATATGTGGTTCTCAATCTAGAGACAAATGGAGTCAGAGGATGATCAAGTCTATATTCCTCAAGTAAAGATTGAGCTGAAGCCTAGATTACACCAAGAGTTTGAAACAGTAGATGACGTT
>NC_020495.1:14816024-14817750 GCF_000184155.1 Fragaria vesca subsp. vesca
TTATAAAGTTGTGTATTAAGAGATTAGGTGTGTGTATTTAAAATTTCTCATGACAAAATTGTCTTTGAGTTCAAAAAAAATAAAAAATTCTTATACAGATGATTTTATTAGATTAATATGAGTAGAGTCACTTGAGGGTAGGCCTTGAGCTTTTGAGATAGGGACAAACATAATTTACATCCAATATGGATATAGTTTAACTTTACACCTAATTATCTACAGGCGAATTCGCCGTGTGTATGAAACCGGTCAGAGGCTCTCTTCTCGCAATAATTATAATCTTTCACTACGATCATGACTTTGTCTATGATATGACAGTGCGGTTAGCTGCTTCTTTAGCTCTGGTTTATTGTAAGAAGTTTGTGAACCATTATTTCTTTAAAAGGAGAAATTTTTCTTTAACTCCTCTTTGGATAAATTTTTCAGTGCTTCTAAAGGACCATGTGGCAGTCTGACGTGGTATTCCATTTTAAATTTTGACATTTGGATTTTCATGATGCAAAACTATTTAAGCGATTTCGTCAAATACCATTTTGGGTTTGTTGTTGATTTTTTAAATCTTAAACCCTAAACCTATACCCTAACCATATACCTTATACCCTAACCCCTAAATCTTATACCTTAAACCCTAGGTCAAACTCATAAAAGACCCATGACGGGCATTTCACAAAATATAGAAAACCTTAGTTTATATTTTAGTTGTAATAAATCCATGTGTCAAAATTTAATTGGCAAGAGAGGACCAAGTCAGATTGTCACGTAGTCCTTCAGATCTTTGTGTTACTCTGTGATTAAAAAATAAAAAATAAAAAAGGTGGGTTGATAGAAGGTTGATAGTTGGGTTAACCTCCCGGGTCTAATTTAGCTCGACAGAAAAGACCCAAAATGCTCACTTACTCAGACCTAGAGCTCACGTTAAAGAGAAGAAGGGAAACAAGTTTTACAAAAAAAAAAAAAAGACAAAGGGAAACCAAGTCGATAATAGAGGCTGCGCCAAATCTGGATTTAGGGTTTGGGTTTTGCAATCTAGACATCTTTCCTATCAATCTAGTAGATATCTAAGTTTCTTTACTGTACTGAGTTCACCCTCAAACAATTTTTTCTGTTATTCCTTTATAGTTATGATCTCGCCTGTTTGTGGCTTTGTTTTCTATAATGCAACACCTCAGAAGTCTAAGTTTTGGATTTTTTTTTCTTGATGCAACCCCTCCTCATCCTCTAGTCGTTCACGTGGAAGTGGCAGCTCAATTCCAGGTACTCTCTTAACTTTCTACCTAGAGAAATTCTTAGGTGCAACAGCCAAACCACCTGGCACATGCGCACCCAACCATCCGGCGACACGTGTTTTTTTTTTTTTCACACCTGCCTTCTTCTTCTTCTTCTTCTTCTTCTTCCTCCTTTCTTCGGCGAAACAGATCCCCTCCGGCAAAGCTTTTTCACAACTCTCCTTCTTCTTCCTTCCTCTTCTTCTTCCTTCTTCTTCTCCTTCCTTCCTTCCTCTCTCTTCTTCTTCTTCTTTCCTTTGCGTGATTTGCACAGGTTGGTGGAGGTGCGGCTCGACGGCGGCAGATTGTCAGGCTTATGATGGAGGCGGCAGGGGGTAGGTTTAGGCGGCAGCTGGGCAGAGGGAGCTGCTATGCTTTGATCGGAGGGGATCGGGTTTTGCCGGAGAATAGAGAGGAAGGAAGAAGAAGAGCTGGAACCCGGGAAAAAAAAAAAAAAAAAA
>NC_020495.1:14818002-14828083 GCF_000184155.1 Fragaria vesca subsp. vesca
AAACGTGTCGCGGTGCGACTGGTGGGTCGCACAGGACACGCGGTGCGACTGTCACACGTAAGATTTTCTCTTCTACCTAAGATCAAATTTTATGTTAAACTCTTTTAATGCAACTATGGATCACATAATATAATTTATATTCCTCTGTTCAAATGGAAATTCTTTAGTCCATAGGTGAGTTTTCACCAAGATGACATGGTATCATCATAACCTCTCGTTACGAACCGTTAGTAGACTTTTGGACATGACTGAACCAAGAAGTAAACTGTTTTAATGATCTGTGGGAGTCAACTTCGTGGTGCTCTCATCCTTATTCAAGCAATTAGATAGATAGGACAATAAAAACGACAAAAAAAATTCCCGCAGTTTTGGGTTGGGCCTTCAAAATTATTCCAACCGGTCCAATTCCCCAAAAGCCCAAAAGGTCAGCTCTGCTGGTCTCTCTGCAATCCCCAACTTCGAATTCTGAGCTGAAACTCAGCCACTGCCGCCAAAACCTTCACAGTCTGACTCGGACTCAAAACCTCCACCACCTTCCTCACCGTCGACCCTCTCAGCCCGTCGGCGCTCTCAATCAGCCTCAGCATCGCCGCCTTCAGCTCCTCCATCGCCTCATCCAGCGTCGAAATCTGACCGTCCATCAACCTCCCCACTCTCCTCACCGTCGCCAGAATCGGCGGCGCCGCCACGCTCTCCTGGATCCTCGCCATTGTCTCCGACAGCTCCCTCTCGCTCCGTCGCGTCTCCAATTTCAGCCGGTCCAGCTCCGTCACCTGCTCCGGCCTCAAATCCTCCACCATGCGGAGAATCAGCGTGGGCTTGAATCCGGCGAGCCAGAGCAAGGTCTTCTCGAACTAGCTGAGCCACGGCGGAGAGAAAATGACGAAAACGTCCTCCTCGGCGGTGAGGAACTTCTCGTGGAAGTACTGCTGGTAGTGGCACAGAACCTGTTCGATCAAATGCCTCTGACGCTCCTCCTTGATTGAAGTCTCCGGCGAATCCGACGAAATCCGGAGCTCGTCTAGGAAGCGTTGCTGCCGGAGTAGCCAGCCGTCCAGAAAAACGACGAAGCGTTCACGGATTGGGTGTGACATGTGGTTAGTTTAGTTAACTGAAGCCTCTTCATAACAATGCTGTGTATGAATCTGTGTGAATATATAGTGCGTGGGTTTTTTGAAATTTTTTTGTTAGAATGGGGTGTGTTTGGAATTTAGTTTGGTGTTTGAAAAGGCGTGGAGTGGAGGTATTCGTCAATGTTTTGTTTATGATTTGCTTCACGGGGAAGAATGCTTGGTTGAATTGCTTAATTTAGATGGTCAGGCTTTTTGCTTATATGGTAAGGTGCTCTGAGAGAGAGGGAGGTTGGGCTAATTAAGCAGGAGGTGGCGGTGAGACGCTGTGGGCCGTGAAAGCAGCTGCGGCTGCAAAAAGGGGAAAAAGGGCATTTGACACGTAAGTGGGGAGACTGTGTTGGGGTGGGGACCCGCAACCGACATTTGGTTATATAATAATAGAATCCTATCTCCATTTTTGTATTGGTTTTTTTTGGTGTCTCCTTATGGGTGAAGGGAGAGAGAAGAGACGATGGGGCGCGGAACTTCATACTACTACTGAAGTATGCATTTTTTTATGAAATAACGCGGGAAAAGGTCAGGATTTATAAGCTAATAACTCTGTTTTGTGGTGGGTTAGTTCTATAGTTTCTTGTTTGGAGATGTGTTAATAACTGTTAATAAGATTAGTTTCTGGTTTTAGTTGAGGAGATTAGGGGAAGATAGTATGAGTCCAGAAATGGCGTCAGGAATCAGAAATATCTCCTTGTTTGATTCTTTTGTTTTTTTTCTCGGCTGGGTGGCAGAGACACAGACAGAGACAGAAGTGTAAATGGGTGAAATATTTAGATCACAGCCTTTGTTTTTTTTTTTTTTTTTTTTTTTTTTTTGTCAGAATATTGATAGTAATTTAAAGTTGGGATATTGTTCTTCCTTTCTGGGTCAAAGGATTTGGGATGAACATATTCAGTTGTCATCATCTCTGTTGAATTTTGGTGTGCATACGTAAATTGGATTTGTTTATTTTCAGAATGTAGGAGTCATTAGTTGGTCCTGGACTGAGTTCATTAACATATAGGATTATTATGATGTTCATTAACATAGAGGATTATTATGAGTATTTGGGATTTTGGGGATGACAGTGTTTCGTATGTATTGCTAATCACTCCATTTATCTTGCTGTTCTTGTGCAGTTTCAGTCCCTAGTATTCTACCTGGCCATGTTGTGTGGTTTTGGGCAGGAAAACTTTTTGATTTATCAATCTTAATGCCAACTGGAAGAAGATCTGAAGTATGCAAAAACAGGGTAAAGAGTGATGGCCACTAAAGAAGTCAGTATACCCAGCCTAAGCCACATGCTATGAGAAAACTAAACCAAATCCATGCGCTGCTCATCAAAAATCCAAAACCCCAAGTTTTAAACCCCTGGCTTGGATTTCTGACAAATTCTTCAGCACCACAAAATGCCCTTCTTCTTTATAACCAAATGCTCCACCACCCAACTTCCCATAACCACTACACATTTACTTATGCTCTTAAGGCATGCTGCTTGCTCCATTCACCTCATAAAGGCCAAGAAATCCAAGCCCACGTCACAAAATCTGGTCACATATCTGATACCTTCATCCAAAACTCCTTGCTCCATTTCTACGTAATCCAATCTGACATTGTTTCTGCTGCCCATGTTTTTGATTCGATACCTTTACCGGATGTTGTTTCCTGGACTTCAATGATTTCGGGTCTTGCCAAGTGTGGGTTTGTGGACGAAGCAATTGTGAAGTTTGTGTCCATGGACGTAAAGCCTAATCCTACTACTCTTGTGACTGTGTTGTCTTCGTGTTCTACTTTAAGAGCTGTCAAGTTTGGTAAAGCTGTTCATGGCCATTGTTTGAGGAACTTTCATGAAAGTAATTTGATTTTGGACAATGCCGTTTTGGATTTCTATCTGAGATGTGGATCTTTGGCTAGTGCAAGATATCTGTTTGTCAACATGCCCAAGAGAGATGTCATTTCTTGGACTAGCATGGTGGGTGGTTATGCACAAAGAGGTTTTTGTGAAGAGGCAGTGAAACTTTTCCAACAGATGGTGCTGGGCGGGGAAGCTGAGCCTAATGAGGCTACCATTGTGAATGTATTGTCAGCATGTTCTTCGATTTGTGCATTGAGTTCAGGCCAGCATGTGCATTTCTATATCAGTACTCGACGAGATCTCATGGCAAATGTCAATGTGGGAAATGCCTTGATGAACATGTATGTCAAGTGTGGAAATTTGGGTATGGCTATTTCGGTTTTTAAGGCCCTGGAGTGCAAAGATATCATTTCATGGACTACTATAATAAGTGGCATGGCCATGAATGGCCATGGCATCCATGTGTTGCAGCTCTTTTCCAGTATGCTAGTTAATGGGGTTTCTCCTGATGGGGTAACCTTCCTTGGGTTGTTAACAGCATGCAGTCATGCTGGCCTGGTAGATCAAGGGTTTATGTTCTTTGATGTAATGAAGAAAATTTACCGGATTGTCCCTCAAACACAGCATTATGCGTGTCTGGTTGATATGTATGGTCGAGCTGGCCTTTTAGAGGAAGCAGAGGCTCTTATTAAAGAATTGCCAATGGAAGCTGATGGTCCTGTTTGGGGGGCACTGCTTAATGCGTGCAAAATTCATGGGAATGAGGAGATGGTTGAGAGGATCAAAGAAGGCCTCCACAATAGTGCACAAGTGAGCATTGGAACTTATGCGCTGTTATCAAATGCTTATGCTAAACATGATAGGTGGGATGATTCTAATAAGGTTCGCGATGAAATGAGAGAGATGGGGTTGAAGACACCACCTGGGTGTAGTTGGATTGAGATTGGTCACTCGATCTAATATATACATAAGTGATCAAGGAGAAGGATAAAGCAGCCAATGAGATGTCCTAGATGACTGCGGCGTCAAGGGGAAGAAGAAATTGCACGAATGTTCTGAGTAGAGATTTGAGAGAATTGAATACAAGCTTGTATATTCCAGATATAAGGAGGTTTTGCTGACTAAAAGACTCCTGTGGTAAAACCAAACAATACGTAAATATAGTTGAGAATGACGACTGCTTGATGGAGTTCGGGGACGTCACAGAATTATTGCTTGCCTGGGAAAGTGCTTTGGTGTTGGCAATCTTATTCAAAGATTCAAGGACAACCCTCCCTTGAAATATTCACTTGTTGACGATGATACTGCCACCTTTTGTTGACAGGTTTAGAGGTGGGAGGAAACAAGGTTTAAGATTCTGGTATAGAATATCTTACTGTTGTCATTATCTGTTTTTTAATTTTTAATTTTTCTTGAGCTTGTAGCACCACTGATTTGAAATCGAGTAATGAATTTTGATGGTTGAGATTAAGTAGCTGCTCCATACTGAAGACCCCTAAAATGTTTTGTGAGATTGAGTGATCTGTCAATAGTGTATGGACTAGCGTTCCTTCCTTGTTCACTTGCAAGTTTTAAGACTATGGTTGATATAAAAACTCAACATGCATCCAAGATACATTAGTCTCTCTCACCCACACAGACACACCCTGACAAGTCTTTGTCTGCATTAACAACTGGATGTAGGAGTACTAGTTTAAGCCAGATACACTTGCTATTCATAGTTTGAGATTGGTATATACAATCAAGAAGATCTGTTCAAATGTGGTGTCCTGTTTCCAGAATATAACATCGATATGCAATGTATTATTTGAAGTGTAAAGATGCGTTTTCTGGTTCTGGATCAGAGTTTTTACTTATTACTGCTATCCAACTTGGAATAGATAGATTGGTGTGCTATGAAATTTTCGTATACATTAGTTTCAACAGGGAAAGACATAATATTATTTTCTTTTATTAGATGTAATTGACTAGAGTGATCTTTAAATTGACAATAGATGGCCCTAAGGTTTAGAAGGCAGCGGAAAAGACCTGGATTTTGGGTCCTTCAATGCATATCATATCCTTACACTTTGTGGTTAAGCCATCAGGTGTGTCTTCTAGGAGGAGAATGTAGTCATACATTCAAAGATACATTCATTTCCCATACTTGGTATCCTGTATTGCTAGTTACTTAACATTGCCTGCTAGATAGTATTATGTTCCTTAAAGATGTGTTCCCATTTACAAGCTCTAGAGTTTGTGATTAGGAAATTCCATGTTGGTTCTACTTATTGAAATGACATATCCTTTGCTGAAGTTAATTCTCTTTGTTGTTAATTTTGGAAGCCGTTTCCATGGCCCTCACCATTCCACCATTGAATTCTATTCCGGATCTCAGACTTATATAGTTTTTGTCATGGCTAGTTGCCTAGTTGTGAACTAGGAAGGTGAAAACTGTTGAGATTTTGAGAACTGGATCTGCTTTAAATTTATTAGTTGCATCAGATATTTGCTAAGTTTTGTTTCTTGAGGCTACCTTGGCCCAAACTTGTTTCATCATTTCTTGTCTAAGAACAAACTAATGGCAATGGTATCCTGGTGCTAGAGGAATATTATAATATACTTAGTAATTCTTGGAGGACTACACAACAGGAGAGCATACAACCATGGCCCTATTTAAATGAGGCTCTAACAAACTTCTGGATCTGTCTGTAACTCTGTTTCTGTTCTTGTTATGAAGTAGCTAGTCTTTAAATGATTTGATAAGAAGTTTGTAGATTTTGCTCAGTCGGTTTGTTTGGGGTTCTGGGATACTGTCATGCATGTTATCCCACTTATTTTATTTTATTCTGCAGTCTTCTGTATTTTGTTCAAATGCTTGTGTTTTGTATCATAATTCACTCGTGATTTTGGAGCTAAGATGATTGTGCTTATAAGTATGCTAGTGCTTATACGTATCCCACACCTATGATGATCATGCATTCATTTTCTCCTGTTTCACATCAATTAGTTCAAGCTGAAACTCATTTGTTTCTCTTTCCATTGATATACTTGTAACAGGATGATCTCTTTAGTTGGGACTTGGTTCTGTTAGCTGGACTCAGACATGAGTCGTAACCACTTCGAAACATCCTCTTCTGAGGTGCAGCATTAGGTGTGGTTTACTTGTTCCATAGACTGCAGTGTCTCTCACAGAACCCCTGCTCCCTCATCTTCTTCCCAACAGACTAACACTGTCTCTTTAATGAAGATGTCCTAGAAACTCTTGCAACATATAAATGCTGCTGTCCATGATGAAAGAGCACATGTGCTGATGTGACTGATGGCTGTGGCTAGACTACCTTCCTGCATAAGTTAGCTGTATTTTCCAAGCCTTTTTCTTGTCTAGTCCTGTGTGATGGGCAATGAGCCACAGACTGAGGAGTTTTCCACCAGATAAGTTCACAGTTATAGTGCCAACTTCCAAGTACTTTGATCTTCTTGAACGAAAGCTGGGAGATTCATTTTCTGCTTCACAGCTGATGGGGATCAGATTAAAGCTAGAATGAAGAATGCTGTCAATGGGGGCAGTTGAAGAGCTTGCAGCAGCTCACGAGCTTGCTAGTAATCCATGTCCCTATTCGATTGCTTGCTTCACGAGCCTCTGTTTGTTGCATTGGACTACAATGGTGAACACATTCTTGCAGAGCATGGAAACTAATCAATGTGGTACACTCTCATTTTGGTTGCTTGATGAGTCTTCTGATTGAAAACCAAAACCTCGTGACAAATTTTCAAGCTTTGGTTGAATTGACCAAAATACCCCCTTCCCAGCAGTATATATTAACTCTTTGGAGACTAGGGTTTTACACTCATTAGTTTAAGAATGAGGCTTTGCTCTCAGAGAGAGGCCCTCTCTGAATGACTGTGGAGCCGATGATTTCAACCTGTGACAATCTCTCTCTCTCTCTCTCTGTTTCTTCGCTTTCTTCTTCTTTCATTATCTTCTTCTTCTTCTTCTTCTTCCTCGAAAAACCGAATGGCAGGAGGCGGTGATGATTCATTTCAGTTTGTCTAAACCAGACGGTGGGAATGGCGACCCGGTCTCTACTTGGCGGGGCGACCCGGTTGCTCCTGTTGGGAGAAATGACTCTTTTGTCCTTCCACCCACAGGCGGCGCCCGGTGTCCGCAGCCGTGGAAGGCCGCGTTTGCCTCCCTCTCTTTTGTCTGATAGAAGGCGAATCTGAGCCTCGCCGGTCACCCACTTTTAACAACCTATCAACTTTTTTACCCGTCTTGTTTTTCATGGTGAAAACCCAATTGGGAAAGTTGAGGGATTTTACCATTTACAGCTCGGTTCTTGAAGAATGAAAACCCAGTTGTTCAAATGTCACTTGGAATTTTCAATTTTGGTTATTCAATTCAAGGACTGAGATGTTACTATTTGAGAATAGATCTTGTGCTGAGTCTAGTATTTTGTTTGAATTGATTTGTTGATAATACAGATTAGTAACCGAAGAGTTACTAAAACTAGTAACCAAAAAGTTGCTACTATCAATGTAGTTGTATGTAAACCTAGAGCAATAGCATGGACGAAATTATGATCAAGGATTGATAGCTAACCAAACGGAACCAATTAATTTGTGTATCGAATTACAATCTGCTGTAGGTTTTAGGTTTTCCTTTGAGTTCCTTCCTTGTAGAGGAGAAGCGTGAATGTTGGGTTTGGAGAAAAACAGGTTACAGCTACAAAGAGCAGAATTATAGAGCTGACACAAATTGAGTTGTTGGGAGGTATAAAGGGTTTTGTAAATCTTTATAAAGGGTCTGTGTTACTCATCTGGTGGGGAAGTTGCAGAAGTTCTCAATCGGATTCACTGTTTTTGTAATCCTTTTATAACTGCGTTTGGAACGACTGTGGGTTGTTTGCAATACAAAAGCTAGTTCAACTTCATGGATGGTGCTGAGGGAATAATGAGCAAGTCTTGGTTTATGAGCTCATACCATATGGTAGCCTCAAGCCTCGACATGCATCATGGTCGAGTGGTCGGCAGAAGCTTCAACTCGGCTGTTGTCCAATCCTGGAAGCAAAGATTTGATATCTCTCTTGGAGTTGTGTCTGCTTTTGCATACTTTCATGAAGACTGGGTGGGGGGATATGCAATGATATTGGTCTATGAACTATGCATTTGCCATCCTGACGATCATAATTTTACCGCCCAAATCACACGAATAGATTTGTAGTATAGGAGCTCAACGATTAGCATGCGAGATGGCTTTTCTAGAACAATAGCAAACCAAAAACAAATACTGATCGATACATCACTACAAACATGTAGTCAGCTAAAAATATGGGATGAACCATGTAGGGTTATATAGCAGGGGGGTGACGATACTTGGAGCTAGAACAGGCCATTTTCTTTCCCCATTGCTTCCAGGATCTAAATAGAATTTGCCAATTTCCTGAATAAAATGTGTTGCAAAATAAATGCAGTTCTTTCCTAGTTCTTGGAAATCATTAGCGGGAAGAGAAAAAGAGCCTCCTTCTCCTAAAAATAACAATTGGTCCCCCAAGCATTGCAACCCCATAAGCTTGTCCTTACATTTGTCGATCTTGTATGCCCTGAAACTACTTGTTATCAAAACTGGAACGTCTTCATCCTCGACTTGTTCTCCATCCTGCTGGTTGTCTTCAACATGATCATATCCATCATCATGATCTTGATGCATGTCTTCCTCATCACCATTGTGCTCGTCATAGATCTCTTCAACATTATGGATGCCTTCAATATTGATGTCTTCATCATACTCGTCAACAACAGTGAGGCCGCCATCACCATTGTTGAATTCTTGATTATTATGAACATTACCGCCAGCGTTATCATCCTCGTGATTGCCTTCATATCCTATCAAGGAGCCATTCATTTGATGAATTACCAAGACTTCATTATTGGTAGATTCTGATAACCATGAGCGGTAAGTTGAATTGTACACGACCGCGTAATCGCTATGATATTCATCAATGCTCCCGTTCAAGATTTCATGCTTGTCTAGTACCAACTTCAATTTCACTTCCAAGCCATTGTCTCCGGACTTTAAAGTTTGTGTAGCATGGACTTTATCGTCCCTTTGAGGACTACCAACCAAAACATATAGAGTCCCGCAAGAAAACAATATATCAACGACAAGGCAATCTTCTTGATCATTATCTATTACCTGGAAGACAATCCATGTTTTGTCTCCTGGTTTGCACAATCCAAGTGTCTTATGATCGCTTAGAACTGCTGCGGCCATTGTCCAGTTGTTTGAATCAATACTATCCACCGCAATGTGATGACAGAATTCATTGGCGCCGGAACGCTTCCATTCCCTCGTTTTTATAAATTCCCGAAAACATGGAATTGTTTTGAAAGGTGGAAGTTTCTGTAGAGCTCCTGAAATTGGGTTTACTAGGAACATAGCAGATTCAAGTTCTTGTTCCTTCACTATGATCATGGAACCTTTATTAGTAGACCCATAAGATCAAGCTTGCTTCTCCTTCGTTTCTCTTGCTTTCCAAGGAAGGGAACAACTAGAGCGTCAGTCAGCTTCAACTCTTGAAGAAATAGAGTGTCGATCATCTTCTTCAACTCTTGTACACAAAAATAAAAACACAGCCTACTTCTAAGATGCGTATGCTTTGTCTTACAATATCAAATGTGTGTGTGTCTATATACAGGGCTTCTTAGCTGCGGACGTCCGCACCAATGGTTTTAGGGCGGATTTTCATTTTTGCACTACTTTTCGATCAAATTTCCTCATCTCCATTGTCTAGTATCTAGATAATATTGTGTAGATCATCTCTGCAAAATTTCAGCCAATTTGGTAATTGTTAAGGCCCTCAAAACTGCGTTTTTCTGTTATAAACATGAATGATTCAAGTTCGATAGAATTATGTTCATCCACAGAAAAACGCAGTTTGAGTGCCTTAATGATAACCAATTTGGCTGAAAGTTTGCAGAGATGATCTATACATTAGTATCTAAATACTAGACGGTAGAGATATGAAAATTAGATTGAAAAGTGAGTGTAAAGTGAAAATCCACACCGTAAGAATAAATGCGAATATCTGCACCTGAGAAAATCTATATATATATATATATATATATATATATATATATA
>NC_020495.1:14828103-14864682 GCF_000184155.1 Fragaria vesca subsp. vesca
TATATATATATATATATAGACACACACTTATATAGAACTAGAACCTTGAACCCACGACGAGACTAGGATTAGGAGTTTCACTAGGATTAGGAATTTCACTAAGATTAAGAACTTTGGGCCACGGTAATATTATTGGAAGCCTAGTGGGATTAGGGTTTTATATGTATTTTGAATATTTTCTATAGGCTCACTTACATATAAATAGGGTTAAATATATTTATTTTCTCTAGTTGCTTGCAATTTTCCAATAAATCGATGTCAAAGTCAATATAAATAGGGATAAGTTATATGTTTCTAACAAAATGAGATATACCAAAATTAGTTTTCCCTTTCTCTGTCTTCGTTTTCTTCTTCTAGCTTAAGGTTTTGCTTCGTCATTGTTGCTTCAGTTTTGAAGCTTCAACATCATGACTATGATTTTCAAGTTTGTGATTCAATACTTTACTAGGATTTTGCTGCTTTCCTAATGCAGTTGGGAGTTGGGATAGAGCTTTTCAAGGGACATTTTCAATGGATGATAATTTCATTGCTATTTTTCTAAGTTTCATTGCTATTTTTCTAAGCAATGAAATTACAACTGTTTTCCCTATATTAGTTGTTTATTTATCAAAACATACTATTCAAACTACTTTTTCTTTTGATTCTCTCTGCTTTCTTGTGTTATGATCTGTTTGTGCTTGTTTCATCAGGATTACAGTTGATCCTCAGACTATATTGGAAGCACCATTCCTCACCTTATCATGTAGACACGAAAGGCTACATAGTAATGCTATGCTACAAGAAATGAGTAGTCGATCTATAACTCGTGAACCTGAAGGTGCTAAGCAGCTAAGGCTTACTTATTTTACTCTGGGTTCATTCTACGATAATATATCAACTTTCCTAGCATGACCTTAATCTTCAATTTTTGATGTTCGAAACCGCTACATGCCTACATAGATACTTCTTGGGAGAGAGAATCACACAAGATATGTCCTACAGTTTACCTCTAAATGGTTAGTTCGTTGCATTTGAACTATTTTCTTTGTTCTCCATTATGACACTGTTAGGTGGAACCTATTTCTACTACATCAACAAGTTGCAACAAATTCTTTGGTAATCAATAGATTGTGTTCCACTACTCCTACCAAGGCTACGTGACTTTAACAGTCCGTTATAAAATTATGTAACACTCCAAATTGGTACCTCACAGCCCTGCCCGAGTGTCTGCCTGTTTCGTTTATCTATAATGCATGCATCCATCTGTCTTCGAATTCATTGATGTGGGCAATCCATATATTGTCTTGCAGTCAAGACTTGGTACCATTATGATGTGTTTGTGGCGAGTTCTGTGGTTGACATGTATGAGAAATGTGGGCAGATTAGACATGCCGCAAGATGTTCGATGAAATGCCTCACAAGAATGTGGTTTTTCTTGGAGTGGGATGATTTTTGGGTATACTCAAGCCGGGGAGGCCGAGGAGGCTTTGGTGCTTTTTAAGCAGGCGTTGCTTGAGGATTTCGATGTTAATGATTTTACATTTTCAAGTGTTGTGAGGGTCTGCGATAGTTGGACGCTGCATGATTTGGGAAGGCAGATACATGGCTTGTGCTTTAAGACGAGTTTTGTTGGGAGTTCATTGGTGTCGTTGTACTCCAAGTGTGGAGTTATTGAAGGGGCTTATCGAGTTTTTGATGAGGTGTCTGTTATGAATGTTGGAATGTGGAATGCAATGATGATAGCTTGCGCGCAGCACGTGCACACGGAGAAGACTTTTGATCTGTTTAAGCAAATGTAAAGCGGTGGGATGAAGCCGAAGTTCATTACGTTTTTGTGTGTGCTCTATGCTTGTAGCCATGTCGAGCTGGTTGAAAAGGGGCCCCGTTACTTTCAACTGATGAAAGAGTATGGGATTGAGCAATGGGAGATGCTATAATCAGGCAAGACAGTGACATATAAATTTCCTCCACTTTCACCCTTTACTAAGAACGCAAAACTGGTTTAGTTTCTTGGTGTTTCAGGATTTTTCTGTCTAGACTTTATGGCAATAGCTAGTGTTATAGTAGTAGAGTTTTTCTTGGTAAGTAGTGCTCTTCGTTATCTTCTAGATCTTATCTTGTTTAACAAGTTTTTCATTTTGAAATCTGCCCAATTGATATGATCAATTCGGACAAAAACTCAAGTGGAACTGGTATTTCCATTGACAGCTATGCACATGTTTTATCCTGGTTGATTTTTCTACGGGGTTGCTAGGTTCCCATATATCATGTATCATAATTTTCTCAGCTCAAATCAAAATTTTGCTTTCCACGTTCTGTTCTAACTTTAATGTAAAAAAATAAAAAATGTTAAACATGGATTCATTATACTAATTCGCCGTGCTATACCTACACTGAAAATATTTTGGCTGCTACATCCTAGAACAACCAAACAATATGACCAAATTAAAAGAACTTGCAAAGACAAAACAAGCTGTTGGGACTCAAATTTTCAAGTTTATAGCAGCTTTTATAACATAGGAGGACCAATGCCAACAAAACAACAACACTTTTAAACAAAAATAGGCAACAGCTAGGGCGGTGCACAATGAACAAATCAAACGCATTGACTCATTTCGAAAATACAAAGGCAATAATAAAGAAATTGAGTCATCGATTGATAATCCATTGCACAGCAACCAAATATGTAACTTCCAAGGCAGCAAAATAAAAATGCTCTTTTATTAAAGATACTACATGTCTACCTGGAAGTTTGAATTGCTACTTAAACTCTGTTCCAAGGAAGATAGTCTTATATCTATGACTGCTGCTAGAGGAACCATATGCTACATAGCACCTGAAGTGTTTAGCAGAAACTTTGGAGCCGTCTTCTACAAATCAGATGTATATAGTTTTGGGAGCTAGGAAAGAAACCGCTCTTACATCTAGATAACAAAGCAAGTGCAAATCCGTTTGGTTCAACTCAACAGAACCAACAACAACATCTTCAAGTTGAGATTATAAAGCAGTGGCTTCACCAATATTGTTCTAATACATGTCTGCTAAAGGTGTATTGCTGATCATTTGGATCACCAAATGATCATGTGACACCAATGTCTCAAGAGTTTTTTGGGAACATATATTTTCAATATTTCTCTAGCTATTAGTTAGAATTTGATCAGTATAAGTGTTCCAAACTTTCAATGTATTCCAAAGTCTGAACATCTGAGAAATCCACATAGTTTTTCACCAATAATCACCATGGAGTTTCTACCAAGTTTCTTATCAAAAACAACAAGTCTCATGGAAAATTCTGACATCGGTGAATTGACTTTAGAATTCAAACGAACATATTAACTAAAAAAAGAAGAGCTAATTAACAATAAAATGCTATAAACTAAACAGACCTTTAATTTGTTTGTTCCGAATCTTGAATCAGAGGCTATAAACTTCTACATATTGTTATAACTAGAACTCTAGATGCACAACTTGGTACAACAGAGAAGAGCGAAACAATGAAGATGCAGAGGAGAAACAACACAGTTGGCCTCAAGATCTCTAGATATCAATGGGAGAATACCACTGACTAAAGAATTCAGACCCAATGGAGACAAAAGGGCAAAAGTAAGAAAATATTTACCTCTACTCACATTTTCTAAATCACATATAAGAGAGCTATACCGATAAACACCAATAGTTATAACTAGATTCCAACAATATCCAGCATTAAACATAACAGTAAAATAACCCACACATATCAACAAATTTGTCAATCCTAAATTATTATAGTGCAAAGGGTCTAGTCACATACTGGTTAAGTAAAAGTATAGGAATATTACTTCAAAGTGTAGGCACCACCGGCCTTCACTTTGTCACAGTTCTTGCATCCCCAAATGCCAACAGCTTTCCTCTCCTTGCATCCCCAAATGCCAATAGCCTTCCTCTTCACAGCAAAATAAAAAAACAGACAAAAGATTTAATCACCTCTACCTTGAGATTAAAACAGTAAAGTTTTGCAAAAATACAGCTGCAATACCTTGCCGCAGAAATACTTGCTGTGCTGGCTCACATCCATCTTCTTGGTCTTGATGGTTGCCAAAGCCGCATTCGCATCCTTTGGCACCACATATCCTCGGTACATCAAACAGCAGGCCATGTACTTTCCATGGCGAGGATCACACTTGGCCATCATGGCAGGCTCAAAAGCACTGCTGGTGATCTCAGCCACTGAGAGCTGCTCATGGTATGCTTTCTCTGCAGATATCACAGGAGCATAGGAGGAGAGCATGTAATGGATCCTTGGGTATGGAACCAAGTTGGTTAACTCAGTCACATCCACATTCAAAGCCCCATCGAACCTCAAAGAGGCAGTCAAAGATGAAATCACCTATAAATCAAAGAAAAACAACTAATCAGATTCTTACCCATCATTATAATTAGTCACCCACTTCAAAACACATTGGTATAACTTTCATATTAAAAATCCCAGAAAATCAACAACCAATCAGATTCAAAACCCAATATTATAATCAGTCACCTGATTCAAAACACATCAGTATTAGTTCTTGAAGTGTTTGATAAAAAATCCCAGAAAACAAACAAATAATCAGATTCAAAACTCATTAATTAATCACTCACCGATTCAGAACACACCAGCTTTAGTTTGATTACAAACACATATTCAAATCATCATTCCAAAATGTTCACTTTAACCCCATCAGACTCATCATTTAGCACATTTAAAAGCAAGTTAGTATATAATATGCCCATTCTATTCAATAGACTATTTATAATGTTTCACTTGTAAACAGTTCTTCGATTAATTGACATCAAGTTAACCCTATCATCATCTATAACCAGATTTAGATCAATCATACAGTATGCCCCATCATAGTCATCAATAAGCATATTCAAAAGCACATATGAAAATACTAATCAATAAACACATTAGCCTATCATAGTTAATAATCAGAATCATTCAAATCACGTCGATATCAACAACACCTCAGCCACACTAGTGGAGTTGGAGATCATGCACACAGCCCTCTGCACCTTAGCAAGGTCGCCGCTTGGAACAACAGTGGGTGGCTGGTAGTTGATACCACACTTGAACCCAATAGGACACCAGTCCACAAACTAAATGGTACGCTTGGTCTTGATGGTGGCCACAGCTGTATTCACATCCTTTGGCACCACATCTCCTCGGTTCATCAAACAGCAGGCCATGTACTTTCCATGACGAGGATCACACTTGGCCATCATGGAAGCAGGCTCAAAAGCACTGTGGGTGATCTTGGCCACTGAGAGCTGCTCATGGTATGCTTTCTCTATGGAGATCATAAGAGCATAGGAGGAGAGCATGAAATGGATCCTCGGATATGGCACCAACTTGGTCTGGAACTCAGTCACATCCACATTTAGAGCCCCATCGAACCTCAAATAGGCAGTCAAAGATGAAATCAGCTACAAATCAAAGAAAAGCAACCAATCAGATTCTTACCCATCATTATAATCAGTCACCCACTTCAAAACACATTGGTATAACTTTCATATTCAAATCATAGAAAATCAACAACCAATCAGATTCAACACCCATTATTGTAATCAGTCACCTAATTCAAAACACATCAGTATTAGTTATTGAAGTGTCTGATCAAAAATCCCAGAAAACAAACAAATAATCAGATTCAAAACTTATTAATTAGTCACTCACCGATTCAAAACACACCAGCTTTAGTTTGATTACAAAGACATATTCAAATCATCATTCCAAAAAGTTCACTTTAACTCCATCATACTCATCATTTAGCATATTAATAATATGCCCATTCTATTCAATAGATTAGTTATAATGTTTCAATTGTAAACAGTTCTTCAATTAATTGACTTCAAGTTAACCCTATCATCATCTATAACCAGATTTAAATCAATCATACAGTATGCCCCATCATAGTCATCAATAAGCAGATTCAAAAGCACATATGAAAATACTAATCAATAATCACATTAGCCTATCATAGTTAATAATCAGATTCATTCAAATCACCTCGATATCACCAATTCACAAGAAGTTTTTGATTACCTGAGAGACAAGGCGGTTGAGATTGGTGTAAGTTGGACGCTCAATGTCCAGGGATCTGTGGCAGATGTCATAGATGGCCTCGTTATCGAGCAACACACACACATCGGTGTGCTCAAGCAGAGAATGAGTGGAGAGCTGTTTGCCTCAAAATCGCCTCGGCCGAAAAGGAAGGCCGAGGGACTCGAAGGTACAATAGTCCTTCTAGTGTGCGCGGGCGTGCCAACTCGCAGCCTGTTGGCTAAGCGAGGTTTTTGATAAATATTTTACGCCTGATTTGACTTCTTCCAAGCGATTGTAGACCAAGGAAAGAACCGTCTCGACCGTTGGGTTCTCTTGCCTTTGTTGTAAGGACTTTCGGCTTTTTACCGGTTAATGGCTCTATTTTTGTTTTTTGTATATATAGATTTGTGAGAAGTAAAGTGCGAAAAGTAAAAGAACAAGAATCTAAAGGCAAAAATTTAAATTTGCATGAAACGTAAATTGCATGAAGTAATTACGAGAAATTAAAGTGCATGAAATTTAAAGACGCGGAGGAGTAAATTGCAGGAAAGTAAGTTGCATAATGTAAAGAAAACGATAAAGTGCGGAATGTAAAGAAAGTGATAAAGTGCAGAAGGTAAAGAAAGCGATGAGAATAAGAAGAAAACTAGGCTAGAACATGAATGAAAAGATTGATATTGTAGAGAATTTGTAGAGAATTTGAAGTGTTTGAGATTGTATTGAAGTGTTGTTTGTGTTGGTCGGGGACCCTTTACAATAAGGTATATGTCTCCTATATATACTATTACAAACAAAAAAATTAAGGAAACAATTAAATAAAATAAATATTTCAGTCTTAATGACCGAATCAAAGATATGCTCCGTATTGCTTTCTCCTTAATCACACGTTTACTTCTTTCTTCTTGCGGATTCGTTGGAATTGATTTGCTAATTATGTTGAAATTTCGGTCTTCAATTCTTCCAATTAGCCATAATGTTAATTTGTTGCCATATATCGTCATTGCTTCTATATTTGGTATGTGGTTTTAATACCAAATAATGAATCTCGGTAAATCTTAATAATGATGATGATAATTATACGAAATAATTATAATAATTATCATTAAATGTTGTAATCTTCCTCGCAACCAACGGATTCGGCCTAGTGGGCCGATGTGTAAATAATAGGTACAAACATAGCCCCCCAGTTCCTTAAGCATTGGCTCGAGCTGAATGGTTAAGGAACTATTGAACAAGTTGGCCAAAAGAAGAAAGTAATATTAAAAATAATTTAGGCCGTGATCATAAAAAAATCTCGGCCATGCAATAATTACCTTTTGATCTCATTGTGGAGGCGGCCAACGATGCTTAATTGCGAATTTGAAAACTTCTTTGTTTTCGGCCTTTTTTTAAATATTTTTAAGGCCGTGAAGCATCAAATTTGAACCCCATGCAGTAAGGTCTTGATCTTCGGCCATTATGTAGGCCGAATTTTTATGCTTATATGCACTTAAATTATCAACTTCAGTTTCTAATTTAAATTGAGCCGATTGCAATTTTTCCAAGTCAGCTTTATTTCCGACAACCAAATCAAAACATTCAATTTCTTCAACTAATTGGAATTCTTCTAGATCACCGGAATAATTATTGTTGACATTGATATTTAATTCAGGCGTGTGTGGATCTTCAAGCTTGGGTTCATCTTCCACAATTACGTTAGAATTATTCTCTTCATATTGGGTAGATGAATGAGGTAGATGAAAGACCATTGACATCATATATGCATGTTGTCGTGCTCGATATTCTTTCTCATATTTTCTCCTCCTCTCTAAGCGCTCTACCTCATGCTTTCACCAATCCTCTTCGAGTTTTTTTTACGCCTTTGAAAATATTCATTCAACTCTTCTTGGCTTTTTTGGTAGCTTTCTTGGAAGTTTTCATTCAACTCTTGTTGGCTCTTTCAGAAGCTTTCAAGCAAAAACTCTTTGTTATTTTGTATAGCCTCCAAAAATTTTCAACAATTATGTCGGTGATCCGAAACAAATTCGGTTTGTGTCGTTGGCGTTTGCAAATTCGATGCTGCATGGCTATTGAAATCCAAAAAACTTGTGTATGTAGCATAACTATATCTCCCATCAACACCGTATATTGAACTTGAGCCGTTTAAATTCAGCTCGTAGAAACTCATTTGTGAAAACACCTAATACATTGGCATCCCATCGGGGGTGCCAAAAGATGTTTGCTCAAAAATCGTCTCGGCCGAAAAGAGAGGCCGAGGGTCTTGAGATCAATCGTCATTCTTAGTTGTGCGCGTGCCAACTCCACAACAGATGTAGAGACCTGGGGTTCTATTTCTGGGCTGGGCTCACCTTCCTCAACCATGGACTCTCCGCCTCAACCATGGACTCTCTGGAAATATAGTGGCCATCATAATCAGATTCATGGTCGCCATCATCTTCAGGCCCAAAATCAGATCCATGGGGCTCCAAATTAGGTCCATGGTCACCTTCATCTTCAGGCGTAGAATCAGATTCATAGGGCTTAGAATCAGATCCAGATTCATGGTCGTTTTCATCATCATAAAGCCGATGAGACTTCATCTACTCATCAAAGACCCCGCGCCTCTCATCACGGCGTTGTTGGTAGTAACCAGCACCAACAAACCTTTGAGTGTCAGCACGGCAGACGACGAATCGAAACCCACCGGATGACCTCACACCGGAGACCACAATGGGGTGGTGGGGTGGCCTAAGATAGGGAAGAGTTGTGACTCCAAACCTTGGCATTTTTTTGGGATTCTCTCTCCAATTTTTCCTATAGGGTTCTTACAACTTTTTTTTCAAATTTCCCCTTAACCTTAAAGTCAAATTTATAGTGTGATTTTTTGCTGGTTTTTGTATAAACAATTTATCTTTACAAATTTTAGAATCAAAATATCAAAAATGTCCCAAAAAATGTTAAAAGGTGTCCCAAAAAAAAAATGTCCACACAATGTTAAAAATATCCTCGCAATAACCAATCCACTAATTAAATGGCTGAATCGGCAGTACAAATTTAACCGAACAACTTCACATTGTGGACCGGCGTCACGTTATTGACACATTATCGATTGATGTCTCAACCATCATCATGGACCTACATAGTAATCACAACCAAAGTAAATTAGCTATCGCCACACAATCTTTGAATATACCTACAAGAGCAATGTAAAAACAATCAATACCAATATACAAACGGAAGCAACATAATACGATCACATTTCCTATAACAATATCTTATTATAGCAAATATGTACCAACCTATCTTAATAAATCAGAATTCAAATGCATTTTTGCTAAAGACAAAATATATTTCTACTTCAAATGCATCTTTCTTTTTTTTTTTTTTTTTTTTTTTTTTTTATTTTAATAAACTTACAAACTTACAAAACACCATGTAACCACAAAATTAGAACTAAATACAAACCAGGGTTACCTCTACTAAAAAAAAATTACTTGGAACCAAGTTTTCGTTTTTACCCAACGACTAAAATTTACTAACTACCCTTAAAAAACCATAATTCCGACATATTCACACCCTAAAAAACCATATCTATCCACTATGTTTATAAACTTACAAACTTACAAACACCATGTAACCACAAAATTAGAACTAAATTACAAACGAGGGTATCAACTAAAAAAAATATGAACATTTTGTTTTCCGACATATTCACACCCTAAAAAACTATATCTATCCACTATGTTTAGCCCCCTAGTGTTTTGGGCCAAGCACCATGTGTTGGGGGCCATCTCCAGTAATAGAGGCTATAGAGCCAAATCCTAAATTTTGGCCTTATTTTGGTCTCCAACAACAAATCAAAAAAGGGCCATGAAAATGGCCAAAATAGCCCTTTGGCTAGCACAGGCCAAACCAAATTGTGGTCCAAAATCAGATTAAAAAACTAAAAGTGTGCATGTGGGTTGATTGATGAACACCCAAATTATGACAATTGTCAAATTTCTATTAGATGATTTCATTTTCATCTCATCATGGGTAAATTCTCCCAACTCAAAAACTATGTAATTAATTAAATATGCAATAAATAACTGATTATCTTATTTTGTTAATATAATTACAACATATGCAAAATATTCTATATCTCAAAATAATTCAAAATTTTAATTTTAGTCCAAGTTCAAATATTGTTATAATAAAATAAATCGTAAGTGCGAAATTCTACGTATATAATACCCGTATGTGATATCTACATTTACAAATGTGACAACATATTTATAGGCAAAATGAAAAATATTGAAAAATATATTGTGAAATCATAAAATATTTGATGGGGCTAAACTTTGGCCCTCTCTTACTAGAGATGGTTTAGTAGTCTATGAATGAAAAACAATATTTTTGAGGGCTAAATTATAGCCCTGGCCCCAATATAGCTCTTTACTACTGGAGATGGCCTAAGTCCCTACTAAGGCCTAAGCCATTCTTTCAAATAAAGTTTGAGGCAAACTATGTGTTGCCGTGTTGGGCTTAAAACAGATTCCTTGCATCATGTTTTAGTCCCACTAAGTTCTGGGCCAACCATTTTTTGGGCACACACTACTAAGTTTTTACTTCCTACTAGGACCCAAGTTTGAGGCACAATGTGTTCGACTCAGAACAAATTCTTTACACTATGTATTGGGCCTTCCTGTCCATTTTTATTCTCTACAAATCTATAGCCTCTAGTACATTGAAATTTCAAGGACTTACCAAACTGCAGTCTCTACTATTGTTGGAATGAAACTGAACTTTCGCTAACGAGAGTGAATCTCTATCAAATTCTTCATCACTGTCTTCAACATTTATAAAATAATGCCATCATTTTGGACATGCAATCTCAAAAACAGAAGTAAACAAAATCAAAAGCTCATGTTTTGATACTTGCATCGGATAAAAGCCCATGTTTTGATCCCTATGACAAAAGAAAAGTGTAGTTATTCAGATCGCTATTAAAGATAAAATCAGACACATCTTGGAATAGAAGTAGATATGACAATGAACTTAAAGAAGCATGGTGAAAACCCCTAATTTGTGGCAGGGAAATCTTTTTATCCAACTTTGACTAACAAGCTAAACTGAGAAGAGGGAAATAAATTTTCACCGAAATTATGCCAAAAGCATGAAATTATTGATATGAGCACAAAGTGCTATGTTTATAATGTGTTTCCTACCCTACTTAGCTATGATATTCTCATAATAATGTTATTTCTAACATGTTTTGTAATTGTAGAGGCAATGAGAGCTTAATTGAGAAAAAAAGGTTAAATCATGAAAATAAGAGAAAAATGCAGAAAGCACAAAAGAAGGCCCAAGTAGCCCAAGTCCAAAAAAGAAGGAGAAAAGTCAAACATGTGCACCTAGTCCCACATCATTTTAGAAGAAGAAGTAAATTTGGATTCCAACTCTAAAAAGAAAGTGCACCTAGTCCCACATCATTTTTGAAGAGAAGTTCCACCAAGATTTTCTCTATATAAAGACAGCCTTGGGTACTTCTCAAATCATCATCCATTCACTCAAAAGTCAGGGAAACACATAGCTCTATTGAGCAGCCTCTCCCTCTCTTTTATCAAGTTTCTTCCTCCCTTGCCAAAGCCTTGTTGGACGTTCCACAAAAGCAAAAACAACTTTGAAGCTTTGAAGCTGGAGCACTTTTTAGAGGTCTACAAGCTTCTTGAAGACTGATAAAAGTGTAACCATACCTCTGCTTTGTTTAGTTTTTCTTTACAGTTTGCAGAAACATGTTTTCAGTTTTCAAATATTGGATTTGGATGTTGTTTCAATTGTAATGTTGTTAGTAAATTCAAAATTCTAGTAAAGCATGTTGAAGTTTCGTTCATGATATTTTTAGCAATCTGATCTTGTCAACTCATAGGTTAGAAAGTATGTGTTGTTGTTTGATATACCTATGTTAGAATGCATGCTAACTAATGCCATAATTTATGCTAAGCCTCGTAGGTAAGTGTAGATCTCCAGTGGTGGAAGCTATGTCACAGATATAGCTGAATACATATACTATGCAATTCCTTGTTGTGACGTTCATGATATAATTGTGTTCAATCTCGTTCTATAGATCTTAAGGACTCATGTTAAGTGTAGACAGATACTCATAGTATTGATAGCAACCTTGCATGAGATGTCCTAGTTCTAGACGTTTTGTGCTAGGGATAAGTAAGTAGAACTATAAAATGCATGACTTCGTAGGCTTGCGTTTTGAGATTGTTTCTAGTTCTCTGAATTGACATGTTATCAGATTGCTAAGGTTCAAAAAATGATCCTCCTCCCAAAAATAACAATTGGTCACCCAAGCATTGCAACGCGATAAGCTTGTTGTTATAAGGATCAATCTTGTATGCTTTGAAGCTCCTTGTCCTCATAAAAGAACTGTTGAGAGGTGCCTCGTCATCCTCCTAATTGCCTTCATTACCAAATGAGTCTTTCATTTGATGAATTACCAAGACTTCATTACTATCTAGTGGATTCTGATAACGCTGAAAGGCAATAGGTTGAATCATAGTCCCTAAGGTTTTTCGAGATTTCATGCTTGTCTAAGACCTAGGGCTGGCATTTTGAGCCGAGCAAGCCGAACCAACCGAAATTCCAGCCGAGCCACTACCGAGTTGTACCGAAAGTTTGGCTTACCGAGAGTTCGGCTCGGCTCAACCGTACCATATCATGTATTCGGCTCGGTTACGGTATTGAGGTATTGCATACCCTCGATATACCGAGCCTACCGAAATACATGTATAATTCAAAAATAGTGATGAATTTACAAGAAATGAGAGTCGAAACCCTCACCTCCTAGTTGGAAAGAATAGTCTCAAACCACCAGACCATATGTTCTCTTTACTGCATAATATACAAAAGCTAAATATAAACATATATGGAATAGTATTCACTTAATTAGTCCTTTTCTTACTTCTTCATTCACTTTCTCAAATCCATTTAGTGCGTGGTTTTCCTCCTCCTGACCTCCTCTAGCAATACATGCAGAACGCCAGAAGTCCAGAACTGGTATGCAAGTTCTTCCTCTTTGATTTTTTTAATTTTTATTCTAAAGGCTTTCTAAGTTCCAATAATCTCTTTACGTTTTATCAATTTATCATCATCTCCATCATCAAAGCTGTATCAACTCCTCTTTCACAATTCACTTTTTGTTTTGTTTCCTTCAGATCTTAGAATTCTGGTGAAGATTTGAGTTGGGTTTTTGTAATTTGCAGGTCTAGTATGCGAAACATGTCATCCAAGCTTAGAAAATCGAATGGGTTTTAACAGGTCTGGAATCAAATGAGCTTTCAGTTACTGTTTTTTCATCTTCTTCTCTAGATCGGTAATTCCGGTTAACAACCGACGCCAAACCGATATTTTCAGCAACCGACTGGTCGGGATACCGATTTTTTGGATCGGTTACGGTTTGGAAATCTCTATACCAAAGAAGATTGGCTCGGTAGCTGGTTTGGAACTAAAGAGTCGGTTACCGTACCGGTTCCAGCCCTACTAAGACCAACTTCAACTTCACTTCGAAGCCATTGTCTCCAAACTTTAAAGTTCGTATATCATGGACTTCATCACTCCTTTGACGACTCTCCAGCGAAGCATATAGAGTATAAATGAGGTTAAGTTATGTGTCTAACAAATATTGAGATATAACAAAATTAGTTTTCCCTTTCTCTTTGTCGTTGTTTTCTTCTTCTAGCTTAAGGGTTTTGCTTAGTCATTGTTGCTTCAGTTTTGAAGCTTCAACATAATGACAATGATTTTCAAGTTTGTGATGATGCAAGACTTTACTAGGATTTTGCTACTTTCCTAATGCAGTTGGGAATTGGAATTGGTAAGCAGTGTACATCCTGTGGTGTCATTTTCTCTTTTCTAATCACATTCATGTCTAGAATACTCAAGAAAGCCAAATGTTGTATAATACATGAGTACTAAAATCAGACAAGAAGTAAAAACTTCTGAAACAATACCAGATGGGTGCCTATATTTGAACGTAAGTTTTTCAAAAGCAGGACACTGTTGATGAAACTGATGGTGCAGGGATGAACTTGATGGATATAAAGAAAAGGACCTGGTCTGAAGTACATTTGGAGGTCTGTCATTATCAGAATAAATTTCTATCATCTCCAATTTCTGATGATCCATTCTAAGTTTTCGGAGTATTTCCTAACAGTGTGATGATCAGTTGACCTGTTTCAGTTGATTAAAAGTTTTAGTGATTTACTTTTATTGAAGGCCACATTGCCCCTGGCCTGGAGGATAAACTTGGAAAGTTATCCCTTGCTCATGCTGTTGCTGGTCACATTGCTCCCTATTTCTTGGAAAGGTTAGTGATAGTTGATTAGTTTGGCTTCTTCTCCTTTGTTTGTAAACAACTAGAGTTCTTAACTTCATATGTATTTGTTATTTTTTCTTTTTTCTTTTGGTGCATTAGGCTTACATGAGAAGGGCAGGTAGAAACTAATACGGAACCAGTTGTTATTGAAAAACTGTGTTTTGCACAATATGCTACTTCAATGGATCATAAAATAAATGAAACTATACGGTACCTTAGTAGATACAGTTATAGTCTTACTGTCTTAGACTCTTAGATGTCTTTGAAAATGAAAAATAAAATAAAAATCCATGGATTTGGGCGGTTACCACTTAACGCTGCTTTGATGAGTCTCCCATCCGGCTTGCTTTTCTGTCTTTCATGATATAGAGGCTCCATCATGATTCGGAGCAATTTGTTCAGTTTAATGTTGTTGCTTAGGTCTTTCCCTCATTTTTTCCAAGAGGAAGTCTTAATGGTGAGTCTAAGTACAATAACCTCTATATTAGTTAAGAAAAGAAGAAGAAAGAGGTGAATGGACTAATTGGAATCATTACTGAGAAGGACATTCAATCTCTCAAACGAGAACTTAAAATTCCACATTTGTAATCTTATGTTTCTCCTTTTTAACTTTTTTTTTTTTCAGATACAAAATCAAACTACAAGCTCTAGCCTCTGCGTGTTCTGGTGATAACAGACCAGCCATAGCCATAACTCCTCCTGCAGGCATAGTTCCCTGAAAGTCTGATCACAAAACCAAGTATGATAGTACGAACCATCAACATTCACTTTAAACCACCCCGGCCCACATGTGTCTTCCAAAGTACCACCCTCCCTTTTCATACTCCACTTTGCTGAACTAGGAAGTTTTAACTTCCATATCTTCTTCCAAAAACTTGCTCTGACCGGTAGGTCAAAGGGACATCGAGAAGAAGAAGTAGAGAAAGAAAATCTATATGAAGTTTTCACCGTAAATTTTCCATTCTTCTCAAGGTGCCAAGCAGCTCTACCATCAACCTCGGGAAGATAAAGGAATGGCCAAAATTGCCTCTGCTTCCTCCACAGAAAAATTACCATGGATCAAAGCAGTGTTCCATATTCCTGTATGACTAATTAAGTCACTCACCAAATTACGATCATTTGAGGCAGCATTACATTGCCCAGGTTTGAAGTTTGGTACCCCAAAGGAGCCAAGAATCACTCCACCAATTTACTGCCCTTCCATTACCAATCTGCCAATAAGTTCCTCTTCGGAACAAATCTCTTGTAGAAAAAATACTCCTCCATGAGAAAGATGGAGAAGAGCGAGGTGTCACAGTCCAAAAAGAGTCTGCTGGGAAGTACTTGGCCTTAAAAAGTCGACCAATCAACGAGTGAGGATTGTTAATCAACCTCCAAGCTTTGCTTAGCTAGCATGGCAGCATTAAAATCCGATAAGCTACGAAAACCTAGAACCCCAAGTCTTGGCAATGACTTGAGTACTTCAGATTATTGCGGGTGCCCGTTCGAATGATATTCTTGTATTATTCAATAGTACAGTATTGTTTTAGGTATTGTCACCGCCCTTGAAATCCAGTCTAGCTAGAAACTATTCTGTCTCTGTGTGTATACAACTGCGAAAGGTGTATGTTCTTGGTCATGTTGGAGAAGCTATCCATGGCTCCATAATTGAAAGAGGAAACATGCCGAACAAAAGTTTTGGCCTTTTGGGAAAAGGGTGGTCAAATATACTGTGGGATTGAGTGGATTGGTATGTGGATATGTGATTGGTGAAGAAAAGCAAAGTGATTACTTTTACGGGCAATGATAGAGCATCCATTTCATGAGTGAGTGACATTTTCTAGTCGTCCAAAAAAGAAGTCCGACCCGACAACAAGCCAATTGATGTCAAATGGATGGGACTGATCGAGATTGTATGCATTCGACTGACTAATTGTGATCAATGTGTGAAGAGTTTGCGTGGAAAGATTCAAAGTACTCGATACATTGAATCGAAAAGATTTGAGAGAGTGGAATCGAAAAGATTGATGATATGTTAAGCACTATTTTGAAGCAATTTTGATGTGTTAAAGGCCAACAATGAGTAAGACTTGAAAATGCAAGATATGCATGGATATTGGTAACAATGCCCTTGTGAGTAGATTATGGGTCTTTCAGCTCTCTATGAGAAGGCAAAGCCTCATAATGTTTGGTTGGTTGTTTCTACGTACTCAACCTGAAATTGCCAAGGCACTAGAGAGAATGTAGAGTACGAAAACATTCTTATATTTCTTACACGTAGAAGTGGCCGGTAGGGTGCAGAGATGGTGAATGTCCAAAATTAGAATCGACCTACTTACTTATCTAACATGAAATATCAATATGAATTGTCACATATATTTCACATGTATATAGGTGTTGATCATCAGACATCTTATTTGGGATAAGTTGGAGGATAAGTAAAACAAATAGCTAGTTGGATTCAACCTGTATATAATGTATATATATTTACATAACGTTACACAAAATGATTGACCTTAAGTCTATCTGAAAACTAAACTATGCTAATTAATTTGCTTCTAGGTTGTTATTAAAAGGAAATCTCAAAGTTTATTACTCAATGTTAGACGTAACCAGTTTACTAGGTCATCTCCTGCATCATCATATATAAGATAATTTTTCTTTTAAATGAAAGTCATGATCATCAGTGCCCAACCATCTTTGGTGGGAAAGTCCATCTGTTTGATTAAACTAAATAAATTAAACACCCTAGCTAATTAGACTTGTGCCAAATTAACCAACAATTAGATAATGATCGACGATCATGATCGATATTTAATTTCTAACTTGTTTGATTTTTCGTTTTCATCTAGAAGCAAGGTATTGTTACAATTGGAAACTAGGGATGCTCAATGATGTTAAATTTTACTGAATTATATGCTTCATATTCCAAAAACCAAGCCATATGCGCACATATAGTTTTGCTTCCTAGAAACAAATTTACTCCTTTCCAGGGAGCAAATGTCAAGTGTGAGGAATGGTTATTTCTAGGTGGCTTGTCTTTCCCCTTTCACTTCTAATGTGAAAAATGTGTGCTTAAATATTAGTTGGAAGTATTTAGAACGAAATCAACACTTTACCTTCTCATTGGCTATTCAAATATGATTGAAAACTGAAAAGTACTTGTTTTCATTATGATTTCTTTCTTATTTGGCCTAATAAAATTGATGTTAAAATAGTTCATCTGTTTTCACCCAACTATATATAGATCACCAAAGTTTTTCCTGGTAAGCTGCATGTTTACCATTGTGCATGAATTGCAGACTTGTTCAAAAACAGTCTGGTATACGTTCTCTGTTCTTGTAACATTCTAAAAATGGGTACACAGGTTTAACCACTGCCCAAAAAAAAGCCTTCGAATTCTGACATCGTTATGAATTTCGGATATTGAAATTCTTCGAAATTTTTTCGTAGTTCATACAACTTCAGGAGAAAAACTGAGGCTGCCAGATAGATAAACCTCTCTCTACTCGATCCTTTCAGAAATTAAAAGTTGATTGCTTTCATATAAAAACTATGGAAAATATGTGAAGGATGAAAGTGGACAATTATATATATAGCTGCCCATGCCATTGTTTCTCTACAATGATTAACCAGACAAAACCCATAGACTTGGACTCAGTACTCACTCACCTGCAGGATAGTGCCCGCAAGGATTTATCGGCAGCATTACTCCTCCTTTAACTAATTATCTAGCTTAATAGTAATAAACAATGCCACATCATAATGTCATCTTGAATGTGAACTAAATTTGTATATTTGTGTTACAGTCGTCTCAATTAGTCGTCACTAATTTGTAGTACTACTTCTTTAGCTTTTGTTCTTTTCCCACTTCTTTTACAATAATATATATCATAGATGAAATTGTCGGTCTTATCTATAAACGAGCATAATAAGAATCCATATAGATATATTAAGTGCTTCACAAGCTGTAGAATCTATACCAAACATATACACAAGGGGTTGGTCGATGAGGACATGCAATTATATGAGATTCCTGTGACATGCAATTACATATATTAAACTTTCCAGCGCGAGAGAGGGCGCGCATATATTAACCAGTCCCCAACCTAACAACAACAATATAATGAAGTTTCAATTATCAGTTCGGTGATTAATTTCTACTCTTCTACTAGATGACATTCTTTGCTACGTGGTCTGCGTAAAACCCTAGTTAACTCACCAAGTGAAACGGGTGGTTTCTTGGTCACGACTCCACAGGCTAGCTAGGGTTCTTTGAATCTCCTGATGATGGAATTTATTGTTTTCACGAGGCTAAAACCCTAGCTTGCATGGTTGTAATTATACGTATACGATGGAGATATACTTGATACTTCACTAGAGTCCCCCGACTCTAATTCACCCCAAACCCGAAGTGTAATAAACTTAACATACAATTAACTAATTGAACACACTTGCATAATTCAAAACAGATACTCCATATATGGCACATGAATATCTAAGTTTCATTTGGATCTATATATCAGCTTGCTAGCTTTGTTTGTTGGTTTAGAACCTCAGTTATGTTCTCGATCGTACATATATAATTCACATTTCGTCTCATGTATTCATCGGAGTTGGATTTGATCGTATTGGACGAATCCAATTCGACGAGTGGGCGGTGATATATATATATGGGATTGATGGGTGCATGTATTAATAAAGTATATGCATGCATGTCGATCTCATTTGGATCCTCTCATGCATTTATATATAGCTTAAATTACGAGTACGTTTGGGGTTATTTGGGTTTCTCACCCTTTTCTTCGATTACAAGGTTGAAGGTTCCCTTTTTCGAATCCTTGCTAGCTCGTCACGATCAATTTCTTCCACCGATCAGGACGAATATGATTGAATAACGTAACAAAAAATCATAGCATCACATTAAATAGCTTGATTTGGTTACCCTTATCAACAAATATTCACCTCATAATAAGTTTTGCTCGATTCTTATCAACAAATATTCACCTAGTTCACAAGATTTGCCCTCGATCTCCGATTTCACATTTGGCTTAATTATTCAGAATGATTTGGGCGCTACCTCCAAGTCTCCAACTATGGGATGTCAATTTTGTGATGACAAAAGTTACTTTGGACTGATCGTCAGTGGGAAATATGGGTGCCTTCATAGACAGGCCAGGGTGACGACTCTTATCAACTGTTTTTTGGAAAGAAAAAATGAGAAAATCCAAACCTGTGTGTCAATCCCATGCCAAATCCTCTTTTTTCCACCATGGATGTCAATCAACGGAAAAGAGATAAGAAGATCGATGTCACATAGCTGTGTGGAACGTGTACACAAGTGAAAGGTAACAATATTGGTCCATGCGGATTTGGATGCCTGGATTCTCACGGACAAGGCAGAAGAAATTTACGAATCACTCGGACTCTATGCCACAACTATTTTTGTCTGCATTTCATTTCTTTCATAAACTAGTGTCTTGGGATTAACGTAAAGATTTACGTTGTAATTACTTTACTCGATACACCAAATTAAAGTGGTTACTTAATTTTCACACATCACACCAATTATTTATTGTTCCCAACACTACTATTTATACTCAAAATACGTATTGTGATATGAATATACCGAATTCAGAGTTTATTATTCATATTAACAACTGAATGTTAAACTACTTTAAATAACTAAATTACGAAGCATTAATATGAATAATGTCAAGCAATTTTTTTTGTAATTTCATCTTATGAGGCAGCATGTAGAAGTCACATGAAACTTCTAAATGAGTTTGACTTTATACTATAGTAGTTCACATACTTTAGATAAATATCAATTCGGGAGTCTTATGTTTTTGTATTTGGATGTTAGTGTTTTCATGTAGCATGTTTTTGATTCTTAAACAGTTATAACATTTGATACATTAATAGGTAAAACACGTATTGGTAGATCAATTTAACATTATGTAATTCAGATTTTTAAAACGGTTATAACGTTTGATACATTACCTAGCTATGAATCATGCACAGTACCTAGGATATATATTTTTTTTATTTTTTTATTTTTGGTAGAAACCTAGGATATATTTTTGAGTAGGCTCTAGTAAAATTGATTATTACCTGGAGTCGATCTACAATAATAATTACCTAGGATTTTTGAGTAAAGATTGATTGAGCTGAGGATTGAGCTCACTTGGTCAATTCCTTCTAGAGAGGGTGGACCCCCACGTGTCACTTGAGACAAAGAGACTGAGCGCATTAAATCGTCATGGCAGTCCCAGACAAATATCCAGAAGGAGAAAGATCTGCATTGAAGTGAGGGCCACACACTCTGATCCCCATGCGCCTACGTGTCGCGTCTGGGGTCGCCCCTTCTTAACTCCAAGCATTATCCACGTTGTTCTAAAAAGTCAGAATTGGCGGCTTTCACATTTACGATGATGATGGCATGATGGGTATATGATACAACACTACTCTCATCATTACTCATTTAATTTCCTCTACTCCCTAAATATATATGTCGGCTCTGTATATACATGATCAAGACATTTTAAGATAGGATCGTTTTTGTATAATGTTGTCAAGTATCGTAAATATTGTGTTTTTTGATACTATTACCAGTAAATTTGACAGATTTTATCATTCGATCATTGATTTTATGACTTAAAAGTTTTGTTTTACATTAAATCACAGTTTCTGTGTATGTATGATCTAGATAATAACTCAATGAATCGATAACTCAAAATATCAATATCAATAAATCCATAACCAAAAACTCGTTAAGTTGAACCATGATATATGACTTTGAAATACATATTATCATGAAACCTAGAGATTGTTTTGAGTTGTGTAATCAAAGTTGCTTGTGTTGCTTAGGGTAGTGCCTTCAGCCGAGTAGTCTCAGATAGACGCATTGCATGCAAACAGGTAGCAAGCTTAAGTCTCAAGAAAGACGCAATCTGAATCTGATCAATTATTCTCATTCCTTGCTGCAATGCCACTCCATTATTCCTTTGCTTGACTCTTTAACATACCGATCAATAACAAAAACTACTTCACTTTGTTCTTTTTCTTCTTGAGTTGTCTTTTCCAAGTATTACGTTTTTCTTCGAGTCTTGTTTCTAGCTAGCTAGTCAAAATGGCCGACCTAAATCGGTGCCTGATGAACGAGCTCCTTTCTCCAAGTTGCTTCGAGCATGTGGTGTGTGGGTCGCAACTCAATAAAGCTTTTAAGCCAGCTCGTGATAGCCTAGTGGAAATGAGATGGAAATCGCAAAAAAGGAAAATGTGATGGGACGAAGAAGATGCACAATATCTTCCTTTTCCGACAATGAACACAAAATATATGATTAAAACCTTAAGCTAAGACAAAAACTTAGATATATAGAAAGTAAAGCCAATAATGAAGAAACTGAATCCCAGCAGAGATACAAGCACCATAAGACAAAGTTTACAGTCCAACTATGTTTATGGCCACGTACGCCATGACTATTATATAATTCCGGCAGTTCTTGGTGAGGAACACCAGCTTAACAAGAAGCTTTAATTATTGAAAAGAAACAAAACTTTGAACAACCCAATATTTTTTACCTTTCACTTTACTGACCATGATCGAATGGTACATGGCTGCGTGCATGCAATCCAAAATAACGAGAATGGTAAATAAAAGTAAACTGTAAACAAGAGTAACGTAGGAGCAAAACAATGTTCTATTGTATCGCATTAGTCTTCTAAAGAAAGTAGTTTCACCAATAATGGACGGATATACAATGAGGCAGATCTACCGATTTACCAACGTAAAGAGAGTCGGTGACCCTTGCAAGCGAAATACAAATCCTCTTTTCCTTTTGGCGGGTAAATGTGAAATCATTTGATCTCTCTCGTACAAATACTCGGAAAGTAAGTGAAAATCCACAATAGACAAAATTGTAATCATTGAACCTCAATCCTCAACGAGCACCCTTTTATGGTTAAAATGGCAACAACACTAATGGAGTCTCACTTACGCATTCCCCATTTTCAGTCCATCTACCACCACCCACTCCTCATTTCCGTCAACCCCATCATCATGCCATTACCCAAAACCCACCACCTCCATCTCTACCTCCTCTTCTTCGTCTTCCTCCTCTCCCACGCCGCCGCAGCCGACGAGCTTCAACTCCTACTCAAACTCAAATCCTCCCTCCAAGACTCCAACACCCAACTCTTCTCCACATGGGACTCCTCCTCCACCGCCAACTACTCGTTCTGCTCCTTCACCGGAATTACCTGCAACGGCGTCAATTCCGTCCTAGAAATCGATCTATCCAACAAAAAGCTATCGGGGTCTCTCCCGTTGGACTCCATATGCCAACTTCCATCGTTGGAAAAGCTCGCTTTCGGGTCCAACTTCTTGCACGGGACAATCACGGAGGACTTGAGAAACTGCACGACTTTGAAATACCTGGATTTGGGGAACAACATGTTTTCTGGTTCAGTCCCTGACATATCTTCCTTGTCAAAACTTGAGCATCTTCATTTGAACGGCAGCCATTTTTCCGGGATCTTCCCGTGGACTTCCCTCACCAGCATGACCGGTCTGATTCGTCTGAGCTTGGGTGACAACCCCTTCGATCCTAGCCCGTTCCCGAAGGAAGTTGTAAACCTTAACAAGCTCGAGTGGCTCTACTTGGCGAACTGCAGCATCCAAGGAACTATACCAAGCGAAATCGGCAACTTGGTCGAGCTCATCAACCTGGAATTGTCCGATAACAACATGACAGGAGAAATCCCGGCAGAGATTAGAAAGCTCACCAAGCTCTGGCAGCTGGAGCTCTACGCCAACGGCTTCACCGGAAAGCTTCCTTTCGGGCTAAGAAACCTCACCAAGCTCGAGAACTTCGACGCCTCCGGGAATCATTTAGAAGGCGATTTGAACGAGCTGAGGTTTCTAACAAATTTAGTTTCTCTGCAGCTCTATGACAACAACTTTTCCGGCGAGTTACCGGAAGAATTTGGGGAATTCAAGAGGTTCGTGAATCTATCTTTATACGGTAACAAGCTGACTGGTAATCTGCCTCAGAAACTGGGATCATGGTCCGAGATGAACTTCATCGACGTGTCGGAGAATTTCTTGACCGGTACTATTCCACCGGACATGTGCAAGAAAGGGACGATGACGCAGCTGCTCATGCTTCAGAATAAGTTGACCGGTGATATTCCGGCCAACTACGCAAAGTGCACAACGTTGACTCGATTTAGGGTCAACAACAACTCGCTCTCCGGTGTGGTTCCGGCTGGACTTTGGGGATTGCCGAACGTGACAATCATTGATCTCACTTCGAACCAGTTTGAAGGTCCCATTACTTCCGATATCGGAAACGCCAAGAAGCTTGCGCAGTTTCTTGTGAGTTACAATCGGTTATCTGGTGAATTACCTGACGAGCTTTCGGAGACAACTTCTTTGGTTTCGGTTGTGTTGAATAACAATCAGTTTTCCGGGAAGATTCCGGCGAAGGTAGGGGACTTGAAGCAATTGAGTACTCTGTATTTACAGAGCAACTTATTGTCTTCTTCGATTCCCAAGTCATTAGGAAGTTGTAGCTTCCTGAGTGACTTGAACATGGCAAACAACTCTCTCTCCGGTGAAATTCCATCATCTTTAGGCTCTTTGCCGACCTTGAATTCTCTGGATTTGTCTCATAATGACCTGTCTGGTAAAATCCCGGAAAGTCTAGCATCCCTGAGACTAAGCATGTTTGATCTTTCGCACAACAGACTGACCGGTGCCGTGCCGAAATCTCTCTCGATTGCAGCCTACAACGGCAGCCTTTCCGGTAACCCGGGACTCTGTAGCATGGATATCACCTACTTCCCACGGTGCTCGCCGGAAAAGGAAATGTCCGACGATGTCAGAACACTCATTATTTGCTTCTCAGTGGGCACAGCAATATTGTTTGTTTCACTCATTGGCTTCGTGTTCTTAAAGAGGAAGGAGAAAGATCAAGACCGTTCATTGAAGGAAGAATCTTGGGATGTAAAGTCTTTCCATGTAATAACCTTCAGTGAGGATGAGATTCTTGATTCCATTACTCAAGAGAATCTAATTGGAAAAGGAGGTTCTGGAAATGTCTACAAAGTTTCACTTTCCAATGGCAAAGACCTCGCCGTGAAGCACATATGGAACACTGATCCAAGTGGCCGGAAAATGTTGAAGAGCTCCACACCGATGCTTGGTGGTAGACGGAGCAGCAGTGGTTCGAAATCAAAGGAATTCGATGCTGAGGTGCAAACTTTGAGCTCAATAAGGCATGTGAATGTGGTGAAGTTGTTCTGCAGCATTACTAGTGAGGACTCGAGCTTGTTGGTCTACGAGTACTTACCGAATGGAAGCTTGTGGGATCGGCTGCACATGTGTGAGAAGATGAAGCTTGATTGGGACACAAGGTACGAGATTGCAGTTGGAGCAGCCAAAGGGTTAGAGTATTTACACCATAGCTGTGAGAGGCTAGTGATTCATAGAGATGTCAAGTCGAGTAACATTTTGTTAGATGAGTTCTTGAAGCCCCGGATTGCAGATTTTGGGCTTGCCAAGATCGTTCAGACTAATGGAATCAACGACTCGACTCATGTTGTTGCTGGAACACACGGTTACATAGCTCCTGGTTAGTGATCAATTTCTTGTTCTTATGCTGGTTCTGTTATATGGTAATCAATTTTGTTATTGTACTAATTTGATTTTTGGTTATGCAGAATATGGTTATACCTACAAGGTGAATGAAAAGAGCGATGTATATAGCTTCGGAGTAGTACTAATGGAGCTAGTGACTGGGAAAAAGCCGATAGATCCATCCTTTGGTGACAACAAGGACATAGTGAACTGGATATGTGACAACCTGAAGTGTAGGGAGAGTGTGTTAGGTGTCGTGGACTCGTACATTCCTGAGGCCTATAGGGAAGAGGCTATCAAGGTATTGAGAATTGCAATTCTATGCACAGCTAGGCTTCCGGAGCTAAGACCTTCCATGAGAAGTGTTGTTCAAATGCTCGAAGAAGCTCACGAACCAATGAAGTTGCTAGGAATTGTTATCAGCAAAGATGGTTCTAGTAAGAAGATGGAAGTACAGAAGGGAACAGAGAAGTGAAAATCCAGATTCAGGTTCAAACATTAGTTGGAGCAACTCCATCCTTGTGTCCATGGTTATAATTGGTTTCCAAATAAAGTTGGAAACTCTGTGTCCGATATGAAAAATTGAGAATAGTGCCTTTAGGTCTCTAACTACATAATAGCCAGAGGCACCAGAATCATATATGATTTGTAATTTTGTTAATGCATAATGGTGGCCAGGGCTCGTTTTTGTACCATGTAATATATATTCATATATGTATAGTTGCAGTGCCTTGCTTGAGAGGAAAGCTATCTAGTTAAATGGTACTGAAAAAATTGGAGAACAGCCAAATTTTAGACCTTTCTAAACTTCTATCCTTTACTAAAAAACTTCAACTACTTGAACAAGATTCTGAGCCTTAGTCATCGGATTTGAGCATTACTTTAGATCGATCCATCGAGCAGTGCCTGAGGGTAGTTTGAGTGGAAATATTTCTGAAATAGACCTCAAGAAGTCGAGAGTGATCTAATGTGTTAATAAACCCAAGACTAGCCAGCTTCTGAAGCTTCCTGTTTTAATTATACTCGCTATTATTGAGTATTATTGAGTGTATTTACCTGGGAAACAAGAATTTGTTTGATACGCAAGGTAACCAAGAAGATACAAGATCCATAAGCTTGTGTAATAATTCATACAAGATCTTGTCGAAATGCATTGCCAACAGATTAAAGGTGTGCCTCCCAGATTTGATTTCCTAGAATCAAAATGCCTTTGTTCCGGGTCGGCAAATTCAAGATAATATTCTTTTAGCCCATGAAGCTTATCATTATCTCAAGATGAAGAAGGAGGGAGGTAATAATGAATTGGGTCTCAAGCTAGACATGAATAAGGCGTATGACCGAGTGGAATGGGACTTTCTTAAAGCGGCCCTTATTCGATTTGGTTTCGCCCAGTCTTGGGTGAACCTTATTATGGCATGTGTGTCCTCCGTTTCTTTCTCCATTGTCCTCAATGGCTGCCCGGGAAAATCTTTCTTTCCTGGAAGAGGACTTAGACAGGGAGACCCACTGTCCCCATACCTTTTTCTGATAATTAGTGAAGTTTTATCAGTGAGATTAACTAGAGCAGTCCAAGACAAGTCACTACTAGGAATCAAGCTTTGTAGAAGGGGCCCCACCCTGTCTCATATGTTTTTTGCAGATGATGCCTTATTTTTTCTCAAAGCCACACTTGGTAATGTATGCAGATTAATGGAGATTTTCAAGGAGTATTGCAAGGCTTCAGGGCAGTTGATAAATGGAGAAAAGTCAAGTGCTTACTTCTCCCCTAACACTCCAGATCAAATGTCCAGATTATTAGGTGAGCTTATGGGTTTCGCTGAAGTTGAGGACCCCGGAAAGTATTTGGGTTTACCCACCTTATGGGGTAGATCAAAGAAAGAGGCAGTTGGTTACATTGTTGACAGGGTACAAAGGAAGTTGGTTGGATGGAAACAAAGGTCACTATCTTGGGCGGGAAAGGAGATTCTTATCAAATCGGTGGCCACAGCTATTCCGGCTTACCCCATGGCATGTTTCAAATTTCCTAAGGGAGTGTGTGACACCATCAACTCAGCTTTGAGTAACTTCTGGTGGGGGTCCACTAGCACGGGCAACCGGATTCACTGGAAGAGTTGGGAGCTCTTAGGAAAAACAAAGGAGGAAGGTGGTCTTGGCTTCCGAGATTTACATCAATTCAATATGTCTTTGCTGGCAAAACAGTGCTGGCGGCTTGTGGAGGAGCCTAATTCTCTATGGGCCTCCGTCCTCAAGGCTAGATATTTCCCAAATTGTGGTTTTTTAGAAGCTACTAAAGGCTATCGAGCGTCGTGGAGCTGGGCGAGTCTTATTGAAGCCAGAGATCTGGTTTTTCAGGGGTGTTGTTGGCAGGTGGTAAATGGTAAGTCTATACAAATTTGGCATGACTCTTGGATTCCCCCTCCGAGCATGGGTGGCGGTATTCTTATAGATGGGGCTTTACCTCCATCGTCCCCTCAGCTGGTTGACTCTCTAATTGACTGGGACACTCATACTTGGCGTCTTGATGGAGTAGCCAATGTACTCAGCCGAGAGGCTGAGGATCGGATTCGCTGTATCCCTATTGGGGAGGAGGATGGGAATGATAGACTATTATGGCCTTGGAGTAAAAATGGATCTTTCACTGTTAAATCTGGCTATCATTGGTTACATCAACAAAGCTCCATGAATGCAAGTCCTCTGGTTATTACTGGGACATCGCATAGAGTTGGTAAGAAGATGTGGAGACTTTTGTGGGGAATGCCGACTCTACCTAAGGTTAAGCTTTTCTTTTGGCAAGTAATGGGAGGAGTTGGTCCTAACTTCTCTAACCTTTATAAGAGAAAGCTCACCAGCTCTCCTATGTGTCCCCTGTGTGGATTAGAGGACGAAACTTTTGAACACTTATTACTATTGTGTAGTTGGGTGTCCCCTATTTGGTTTGGTTCTCCTATGGGGTTGAGGATTGACAAGCAACAAATTACTATGGTGGACTCATGGTTCATCAACTCCTATTCTAGTATTGTGGGAACCAAACAGAAGGAGTTTTTTCTAACTATGAGCAGTATGATATGTTGGATGATATGGAAAGCTAGGTGCAATTATCTATACAAGGGGATTCCCGTGTCTCCTCAGTCTACTCTACACCTAGCAATCAATCTTGCAATGGAATTTATGGAAGCAAAAGCAACTCAACTCCAGACAACAGACTCATGTTTCTCTCCTCGAGTCACATAAAAAAGATGGGTGGTACCTCCTTTACAGTACCTGAAGATTAATTGTGATGCCTCTTGGAACCCAAGTTTGAATGTGGGTCTGGGAATAGTGATTCGGGATCATTCTGGAGCTTTAGTTGGTGGTGCTTCAATGAGGATTCGTTGTTCTTCACCGAAAATTGCAGAGGCGGAGGCCATCCTCCTTGGTGCATCTACTGCAGCCTCTAACAGGTGGAGGAAAGTGGTATTAGAGTCAGACTCTCAAGCAATTATTGAGGAGTGCCGGAATCGGAAGAACAAGAACTGGAAAATTTACCCGATCATAAGTCGAATCCGGAAGCTGTGTTCGAGGTTCGCCGATTGCATCTGGAGCTGGGCTCCGCGTGAAGCGAATGGCGCCGCCCACTGTGCCGCCGCGCTTGCCTCTCGGACTGTGGGTCTGAAAAGATGGGCTCACCAGCCACCACGGTCCATGATCTCTGTACTCAGAAATGACAGTCTCCCTTGTCCTCCGGTGCCGGGGGATCAAACAGAGTGATGAGACGGTTTTTTTCCTTTTGAGGAGGTTTTTCCATATTCTATCTCGTTTCTGATTTAGAGGAAAAATTTTCTTTCTACTTAATGTATTTGGTTTGGGCTTTAGCAGTTGCTAGCTCTTTTGGGCTCGTCCCTTAATGAAATTTTTCATTATTCCAAAAAAAAAAAAAGATACAAAGGGAAAAGGGACAAAAAATGCATGCATCAATGTAAGAGTAGTGATGACTGATGCTTGCATTTTTGAGATACCAAGAGATCTATGTAATATAAATTTGATGGCATTGGTCTTCAGAATACTACGACATGTAGTGTTTTCATGCCTTTAGCCTCTATGCATGCTTAACTTATGCTGCAACAAGAATTTTCTTAGAGATCGGTTGATTGGTTAATGAATGTCATGGCCTGTCTTAGATGTAAAACAAAATTACAAGCCCATGTAAATAGTATGCTTGCCACAAGATTAATGTGACTTTTTGTTATAAAATCCATCACTAAAGATGTCTGGTAGAGAATGTACTTGATATCATTTCAACTAGATTTTGGGAGAGTGATAGTGATATATACCCTTAAGATATTCGAGAAAACTAATAGTGTCATATGGATAGTGAGCCTGCTGATTTTAAGTTGATAGAAAAAAGCATCCTAGAAGGTGAGGCCCTTTGGAGCCCTTCGGCTTCTGCAAATACAATAAAGGGGATTGCATCGACTTCAGGGACCAAAGTGCACTTTGGCCTCAAGTTAATGAATAGCTGGGGATGGAAAGTTGGAAACAAGGCAGTGGACTAGGGAAGGATGAGCAGGGCATCCTAGAACCGTGGAAGATACCAGAAAAGGCTGGGAGTAGTTGTGAGGACAGCAAGATGGCAGGTAAAACGGAAGATAAAGGTGCAAGGAAAAGTGAAGACAAAGTTCCTGAGAAAGCTGAAGTCAAAGCTGCACAGAAAATAGAAGATGATAATCAATGAAGTGTAATTGATACATGTGATTGGAAATTGAAGTTCTTTTAATCAATATATTCTTTTCTTTCTCTTTTCATTCTTAGCAATTGAAATTTTTGCAAGTGCAAATTACACAAGTACAGTTCTGTTTTATAGAATCCGCGGTTTTGCTATACCAGGAAAATAGCATCAGCAAAAAGCTGGTAATCTACCATTCCATCTCAATTATGTAATGCCGTGACCATGATGTTAAATACAAAATAATAGAAGGCAGGCATGGTTTTACAGACACCATTTCCCCTACTGATCATAGATGCATATATGATAGAATAGTGTATATATCCGGAGAAGTATAGGAATATTATAATAACAAACCTGTAAGAGCTGGTTCAAAATAAGTGATCCCACAAATTGGGAAAGATCATTGCCAATCTACAAAACAACATAAAGGACTATGTCACACGAGTTTAATTTTTACATAATAGACTGTATCTAGGAACGGATTTACAAAATGAGGAATTGAATGACAAAATCCCTCTCAAGCAAATAGAGAAATGTCCCTGCATTTCTAAAGTTGATAAAACATACCAAACTGAAAGAACTGTCTTCCCAGAAAGGCTTCACTACAGTATTTCAAAATCTGGCAAACTTTTGTCTACATCTTAGTCAAGGACGTAGAAACTGAACTGTGGCCATCAAAATCTTTTCTCGGTTTAATTAAGATATTATAAATCAAGTCATGAAACTCACCGAGTAACGTGGAGAAATTAGGAGAAATTTTTCAATCCTCCGGGAGGACCACGTGGCATACTAATATGGTCATCCTTACTAAAAAAAAACTGACACGTGGATTTTTTCAATTAAAACATAAATTAGACAATTCTATTATTTTGTGAAATAACATTTAGGATCTTCTTTTTCGTTCCATCTCTTGATATTATCTCTTCTCTCTCTTTTCCTATTTCTCTTGACGTGCTCGTTTCTGAGCGCACAATTTAAAAACCTTTTTTTATCAGAATGTAGTATTGGCAAAATAGGGTTCGATCAATCCGGGGACTTAAAGGGCACTCTTGTAGTCACGGTTACACTAAATAGTTAGCAACTATAAGTATTTACAAGTATTCATTTACAAATATATATACATATGGTACAAGGTAAACATGGGGGGTTTTGAGAGTTTGGTTCTAACATTCCTACTAAAAGATAAAGATAAAAACTAAACTAATATATACAAGTGATCATCTTTAACACACATCAACCAGCAATTCCAGAATCAAACAAACAAGTATCAACATGTCTCAAACATTTAATCGATTTCATTGCCAAGCGATATCAAAAATAAACTCGAAACACAAGCCTACGAGGTCATGCATTCATTTAATCCTACTTAGTTTATGTCCCAGCACAGAACGTCTAGAACTGAGAATATTTCATGCGAAGGCTGCAATCGATACTCAGAGTACCCGTCTACACTAAACATGAATCATTAAGATCTAAAGAATTCTGAGTTTGAACATGCCCAAGTCACAAGCGTTGCCCAACCTGTAAGCATGTAACACATAGTCTCGGCTATTATTACATAACCTTTACTACTTGGATCTCTGCCTAAAACTATTAGGTGAATTAGTTCAGAGACCTAGCAACACTAACATGAAGATTAGAGTTTTAGTTTTCAAACAAAACTATGCATTTAATGAAATCAACAAGGCATAAAACGAATCATATGCTATCATCGACAAGTTGAAATATGCTTGAATTTATTCTGAAAATTAACCTATTCATGTTCTTAACAACCAGCCAATTCCAACTTTGAAATCTAATAAAAGAAAACAAAGAGCAATAACAAGAAAGAAGAAACAAGACATGAGTTACACTTTATAAATCTTCAAGAAAGCTTGAAATATTCAAAGGAACACACAGGGCTGATGCTTCTTGGCAGCCTTCTGGAGAAGTCCTACAAAGGTGCCAGCTTGAATTGCTTCTTTTCTAGAGAGAGGAGTTGAAAAGGAGAAGGAAGGCTAATGTGTTTCATTAATTTTTGTGTGAAGAAGAGATCGTTTGAGAAGTACCCAAGGTTGTCTATATATAAAGGAAATCTTGGTGGAACTTCTCTTCAAAAATGATGTGAGACTAGGAGAAATGTTTGACTTTTCTTCTTTAGGAGCACATGTTTGACTTTTCTCATTCTTTGGACAGCTTGGGCCTTCTTTTGGGCTATCTTCTTCGGTCCTTGGACTGCAAGAAGGCTTCACTGTCTTTTTCTGCATTTTTCTGTTATTTCCATAATTTAGCCTTCTTTTCTTGATTTATGCTCTCATGTCCTTTACAATCACAAAACATGTTAAAAATGACATTATTATGAGAATATCATAGCTAAATAAGGTAGGAAACACATTATAAACATAGCACTTTGTGCTCATATCATCTCTCTCATATGAACAATAGTTTGAAAGTCTTTTGCTATCAACCCAATATGAAAAAGAATTCAACTAATTTCAGATCAAGAGATATCAAATATAAATTTTCCTCATCATTGTGCAATCATGAGATTAATTGATCTTGTTAATTGAGATGTTGCTCTCCATAAGAAGAAAAACCCAGACGAAAGGAAAGCCCAGATTATGCAATCATATGAGGTTTTGCAAATATATGGTTAATTAACATCTATTATCTCCTAGTGAAAATGTATCACCTTGTGCAATCATGAGATCGACATGTATTAAAATGATAACCCAAATCGCAAGTTCAATCTTCAATGTTTTGTATTTCGGATTTCAATTCTAAAGCTTTCATTGATAAATTTGTGGGGATTTTCAAGGAGAAGTAGCAAAAGACGTTTGCAAGGAGAAATAGCAAAGGACAGAGAAGTATAAAAAAACTAAATGGAATTTGGTTCATGTATATCGTCCATACCCTTAAGAACAAGGATTCATATATGTAGATCGAGATCTGAGTTATACAAGTTCTTCGCGGCAGTAGAGGTAGATCTAAAAGTAATTTCACAGAATAATAGTGCCAAATTTATGTTTTAATTGAGAAAATCCACGTGTCAGTTTTATATAGGTAGGGAGGACCATATCAACATGACACGTACGTGGTCCTCCCGGAGGACAGAAAAATTTCTCATTACTAAGTAATATTCATTTGAATGAAATCATAACAACCATGATTTCATTCAAAAGCATTTTAACCCTAAGTGCCTGCTAACTCATTGCTTTAATTACAAGAGAAAAAACTCACAATAAAGTTTGTGATATTTAGATGAAATCTTACAAATAATATCCCAATTACAAGTCATTTTATTTGGGATATTTTCGTCTCTTGTTGTTTTAGATGTACTGGGTTTCTTCATCTTTGGAGTAAACAACTGCTCTCTCTCATTCTCTCTTCCTCCCCTCACTCCTTTGTACCCCAAATAAACTTCAGTCTTACACACCTATGAGTTTTTGCTTTGGTTTAAAATTTTAAATTATCAATTTGCTTGCTGGGTTTTTGTATGAAACATGGATGGTGAGGGATATGTGTTTATTGTATTGTACATGTAGTTAAAAATGCTTGTTGGGTTTTTGCACGGATTGAGCCAGAGAGTTTTTGGGTTTCTGACACTGATGGAGCCAGAGAACGAATCATACATGCACAGCCAAAAAAACAAAGAAAAAGAAAAGAGAAAACAAAAAGACGAAATTGTCCTTGAGATAGTTTGCACAATGATAGACTTGACATTGTTATTGATGGATGATACGTTAATTGTATTAAGATTAAATGTTGAGGTACCGATCTAATAGTTTTTAAATTTAGGACATCAAAATGATGAATGACCTTTAGTTTGGGTACTATTTATAAAATTTCCTCTTTATCAAGTTTATCAGGCATACTTGGCTGGTAAAACGGACCAAAATGCACCCAAAGAAAACCAAATCCACTAAAATAAATGTACACTGAAATCAAATCAAGCACAAATCCAACCAACACCACGTAAATTAAAATCTGTCTACTAAACTACCGTACTTGAATAAAACTTAATTTAATCATTTGCCCCTTCAGGAGGAGAAATTTTCTGTTTTCCGGGAGGACCACGTACGTGTCATGTTGATATGGTCCTCCCTACCTATATAAAACTGACAGGTGGATTTTCTTAATTAAAACATAAATTGGGCACTATTATTTTGTGAAATTACCTTTATATCTACCTCTACTGCCGCGAAGAACTTGTATAACTCAGATCTCGATCTACATATATGAATCCTTGTTCTTAAGGGAATGGACGATATGCATGTACCAAATTCCATTTAGTTTTTTTGTACTTCTTTGTCCTTTGCTATTTCTCCTTGCAAACATCCTTTGCTATTTCTCCTTACAAATCCCTACAAATCATCAATGAAAGCTTTCGAATTGAATCCGAAACACAAAACATTGAAGATTTGAACTTGCGATCTGGATTATCATTTTAATATATGTCGATCTCATGATTGCACAAGGTGATACATCTTTCACTAGGAGATAATAGATGTTAATTAACCATATATTTGCAAAACCTCATATGATTGCATAATCTGATCTTTCCTTTCATCTGGGTTTTTCTTCTTATGGAGAGCAACATCTCAATTAACAAGATCAATGAATCTCATGATTGCACAATGATGAGAAAAATTTATATTTGATATCTCTTGATCTGAAATTAGTTGAATTCTTTTTCATACTGGGTTGATAGCTAAAGACTTTCAAACTATTGTTCATATGAGAGAGAAATAGGAAAGAGAGAGAAGAGATAATATCAGGAGATGGAAGGAAGAAGAAGATCCTAAATGTTATTTCACAAAATAATAGAATTGTCTAATTTATGTTTTAATTGAGAAAATCCACGTGTCAGTTTTTTATTAGTAAGGAGGACCATATCAGTTTGCCACGTGGTCCTCCCGGAGGACAAAAAGATTTCTCATTAGGAACCTAGGGTTTGTTACAATTCTTCTTCTTAGTAATTAAAGATAATATCCACCATTAAATATAGAAAAATTACTTGTTGAAATGTTTTTTAAGTATTGGATTCATTTTCCATGTTATCGGGTCATCACTGTAAAAACTTTTTTTTGATAAAAGAAATCACTGTAAAAACTTTGGAAATAACTTGAAATCATATGCCTACGATGCGAACGTCTTAAGAGCAAATTAAGAAGAGATAATCTATAGAAATGCGTCGCAAAAGTTTTATTGTCTTAGCCCTTCTATGTAGTATTTAAATAAAATAAATTCCTAGTTTTAGAAACCTAAGCACATGCTTGCCTCATAACGTCTTGTGGCGTTGTGAGTCTATTTTCTAAAGTTATTTCTCTAGCATCTCTGATGTAGTACCGAAAGAGAATATTCCTGACCTCTACATATTTGCTTGAAAAATAGTAGATCTATTTCTTCTTTTTTGAAGTAAAGTAGGTCTATGTATCACTAGTGTGTACTACCACTTAACTCCTTGACTGCATCAAATGGCAGCAAGGGGCATGAAATCGTCTACTCTCGCCTGAGATGTATATATTTGCATCCAATTTGAGTTTGATTACAAAAAAAAAAAAAAAAAACCTTAATAATTACATAATACTATTGTTAATGAGCTAAGTGTGCCAACTCCAATGCTTGAGGTTGGTCTCAATTTGCCTCAAGATGCTTTTGAAAAACTTCTTATGATTCTAGCTGCTATATATCTTGAGAAATAGAAATGATGTGCTTTGGAATGAGAAATCTCAGACTCATGCTCAATATGTTCTAAGCTCTCTTTTCTGGCTACATGAGTTCCAAGCTGTTCGGAAAACCTCAAGAACGTAAACTCAGATAACAATGACTCAAAGGAAATAGAAGCCACCAAACATGGTTTAATCAAACTAAATGTTGATGGTAGCTATATTACACAAAAGACGAATGGAGGCATTGGAGGTGTGGTAATTAAGAGATGTTTAGGGTAACTTTATTGTAGCTTTTGCAAAACCGATACTGTATGTGGCCTCACAAAAGCAAGTTGAGCTCAATGCCATCAAAGAGGGTTTACTCCTTCTACAATCTTTGGGACACAAGAACATTCAAGTGGAGTCTGACTGCTCTGAAGTTGTAGCAACAGTAAGCTCAGATCAATATGAAAGGATGATTGAAGCAGGGCTCATTGATGACATCAAAGAACTTATGAAGGTTTTTTCTTCTGTCTCGATTATACATACTCCTAAAACTTGTAATTATGTTGCCCATATATTAGCTGCTCTAGCTTATGAAGATAAACAATCTAGTATTTGGTTGCGTAGACCTCCAAATTCCATTTTGGTTGCCCTAAACGTGGATTGTATGCAAGCTAATTAAGCTAGTATATCTATAAATGAATTTGTCTCGTAGTTCAAATATGTATTACTACCAGAAGAAAGGCTTTAGCCGACGAAAATCAAAAAATCAGGCCGACGAACTATTTTTTCGTCGGCTAAAGTTCACTTTAGCCGACGGAATTTTCCTTCGTCGGCTAATTTAAATTTTCGTCGGCTAAAGTGGACCATAGCCGACGAAATTAAATTTTCGCCGGCTTAAAGAATTTTTTTCGTCGGCTATAATCTGTAAACTTTAGCCGACGAAAATATAAAAGTTTAGCCGACGAAATTAAAATGTCGTCGGCTAAAGTGCCTTATATTAGCAGATCTGGACAGCAACTCATATGGGAAAAAAAAACGGGAGAAAAAGTTTGGGTGTTGTCGAAATCTGTCCATAATTAGTTTGTGGAGCTATATATAGGTACATACATATGTATATATGTTGATTTTGAGTTTTATTTGAGTTGATCGATTTTGGGTGTGATTGAATTGATCGATTTGAGTACGTTGGATGTATATATATATATATATATATATATATATATATATATATGT
>NC_020495.1:14864702-14876761 GCF_000184155.1 Fragaria vesca subsp. vesca
GTTGTTGTTAATAAGTAGTAGATATATATATGTTAATTAATTTATAATATTGTGTTGATGGTATGAAGTTGTTGATGATATGAGTTGATGATGATTTTGTGATGATGTTGATATATAATATTGTTATGTAATTATTAAGTATATATATGTGTTAATTAATTTGTTATTAATTAGTTGTAGTACGTAGAATACTAAATGAATTGCGATTTTATATATGGAATTTAATTAATAATTAGCTATAGTTATACATATATATTTTGTTATATTTTCAGGATATGGATAAGAGTTGGATTTCGCTTCCAAAATGGGACAAAAGATATGGTAAAGGAGTTATGAGTTTTCTGGAATATGCGCTGGCTAATGCTAACGGGAATACAATTTTCTATTGCCCGTGCACGAAATGTCAGTGTCGCAGCGATATGCATCGATTTGCGATTGACAAAGTATACGTTGTACATGGGGGAAGGTACGTTGGGAAGTTAATGAAAAAATAAAATTGTATGTGATATTAATAATATTTCTAATATTTTTGTTGTATCTGTAGGTACAAGGAGTGGAAGAACGAGTTGCGGACTCACTAGATTACGCACGGGAACACACGTTCTGGTACCCCTGCTGAGTTCCAGTACAGGGAGTACGAGTGGCGTTGGCTTCTGATATCAGAATTCAACAACCCTCGTAAACAGGTATTTAAAAAAAATTTAAATTTAGTTAATTTGTCATTAAGTACGTCCGTTTTTAAATATTTTACTAATAGTTATTTTTTCTTTGAAGACCGTTTCCCGGGCGAATGCTCAGAACCGGCAACGCAACACAAGGAACCATCATGCCGGTTCTAGACCGTTCGCTGTCTTCATGGACGAGGCGGCCAGGGAATATCCAGAAGTCAACCGGTACGTCTATACGTACGAGAAAGCATATCTTGACGCCCAAGAGGATATTGTAAGTCATCTTACGTTTTTAAATTTTTAATTTTACTTATATATATATGTCAAAATGTTAATTAATCATTTTTTCCTTATCCAATTAGGCGAAGGTGAGGAAGGCTAGTGACGAGGTGATGAGTGCTATAGTGAGGGAGACATGGCAGGACACGCAAGAGGAAGAGATGTCCGAAGCCATGTCCTGGATCGACACTTCGGATCCGAGGGTTGGGGCGAGGATCATGGGCACAGCCTTCCCACCGCGAGAAAACAACTTCTACTGCCGGGGTCTAGGAAAGAAGGGCGAGGGGGTCCTGAAGACTACTCCAGGATTTCAACGAAATGCAGCCTCGACCAACAGCAGGACGACTCAGCTAGAGTCGGAAGTTGAGAGACTACTGGAACAGCAAGCTGCTCAAGCTGCCGCTCATGCTGCTCAAGCTGCCGCTCATGCTGCTCAAGCTGCCGCTCATGCCGCCCAGATCGCCGACCAGAGAGCCTATACTTCCGCGGTATATGCCGCCTAGCTGGCCCAGCAGCAGCAGATGTTCCAGTACTTGCTGGAGTTTACAGCTGCCCAGCTTCAGGGACTTCCAGCTCCGCCCATGCCTACGCCTATACCGCTACCTCAGCCGCCGCAAACTCCTCAGCAGCAGCCCCCAGAATCAGATATTGATTTAGACCATCTAGATTTTGTGTAGTTGATTAATTATATAGTTTTATGTGCTTGTTGTTGGTTATATGTATGGAATTGTTTTGGTGTATTTTGCAGCTTGCTTGGAATGGTAATTTAGAAATTTCGGGTATTTTTTTTTACTGGAATAGACTTATAGCCGATGAAACATGCCATAATTCGTCGGCTATAGTATTTAAAATTTCTTTTTTATAGGGTTTAGCCGACGAATTAAGGCATGTTTAGCCGACGAAACAGACTATATTTCGTCAGCTATAGTTATTTTTTAAATTTTTTATTACACACTTTAGCCGACGAATATATTAATGTTTCGTCGGCTAAAGTATCAGACTATGGTCGATGAAACATTAAAGATATTTGTCGGCTAAAGTCTAGGACAATAGCCGACGACGTCTTCTGTCGTCAGCCAAATACTGGGACAATAGCCGACGACTTTTTCTAGTTTCGTCGGCTAAAGTCATCGCCGACGACCCTTTCCCGACGAAACTATAGCCGACGGAGGCTCGTCGAGTAAAATCTTAGCCGACGAATTAAGCTAACAGGCCGACGAAACTTTTTCGTCGACTAAAGTGGTTGTCCTGGTAGTGTATGCCAACTCCAACGATGAATTAATTATAGTAAAATAAGCCTCATATTGATTAAAAAAATAAATAAAAACTCAATCAGACTCCAAAACATAACCTCTACTATATACTCAGATAGAATTTAGAGAGAATAAAAACCGAGTGTATCGCAAAAATTTATAGAATTTTCTTGAAAAGCACACACACTAGCTTATTCTAAGCACACAAGACAACGATTATGAAGAATAATCAACTTGATAGAAAGTGGGACGCGGCCTGCCGCAACATGAATTCATCTACTTGATTACAACTTTGATCATCTAAAGTTTTTTACTTGTATTATTAACTCTGGCCAATCAACCATGAGCATCTACTTAATTCTCTCTAGTCTAGGCAATGGTTGTCCATTTGACACCATTTTCAGCTATGTATGGCACTTGCTAGTTTGCACTGATGATTCAGGCACATCTTAGCTCCCCTCTGGAAAAAGAATGTTGTCGGCCAGCAAAAGCAACCAACTTGTAAGGCATTGCCAACTAAGAGATTTGATCAAATTGCCAGCTCCTCTCTTTTGCAAGAGTGGGTATCCAAGTATCTTTGCTTTGCCTTTCATCATTGAGCACTCTACAGATGATCCTATCCATCCTAGATTCCCATTGCTGATTTGTATGGCTTCAACAAGGGCCTCAATAGCTTTCTCTCAGCAAGTAAATCGAACGGAGGTCCGTTGAAAGATTTGGTCCGACGACCATATAACCTGGTCGTTTAGGGTTTTAAATCGAGAAAAAAACAAGGCTCAGTTCAGCATCATCCTCCAACTCCTCATCTGAGTAGAGCGTCGCAGTTCTTAATTGGTCTACAATATGTCGATTTATATATCCCCAACCTCTCATGTTCTCTGCAACTACTAGCTCAGTAATTTTCATAGTGTCAGCTCTCAGCTTACAAGTGTAGGCTGTTAATCTGTACTACTTGTCTCTCAGAAGAAATACATGTGAGACTTCATAAAGGTGAGATGTTCATTTATATGATCATATAATCTGTATTTTTTTTTTTTTTGCTTGTAAAGTGCATCTATGGTGGATTTACAAGTGGAATTGCAAAAGTGGATATCTAAATATTTGAGAGCCACATTATCTCATGGAAAATAGGAAAAAGTCGAGGTGGCTCTACAGTTTGAACTTTGCTAATAATACCGTATAAAATTCATAAACTTGTTTTGGACAACCATAGCTAATACAACAAATCCAGTCCTATAATCTAAACTCATTAAAATGCCAATGTCCAAATGCAATATTGATTTATAACATATTGCAAGTCCATTACCGTTAACAACATATTTTTTTTCGATGAAGCCGTTAAAATATTTGAACTCACCACTCTGCTATGCTTCTGTTTTTGTCTTTGGTCCATGCATTGTTCCAACAAGTGAGCTCCACCATACCCAACATTGTTCTTCTGAAGAAATTGAGATTCTTACTTAGCATGACAATAAGCCAATAACAAAATATAACAAGGCAGCAAACTAGCAAAGGCACAAAAATTAACCTTGAAACTTGTAATCTTCTTACACATGTTAAGATCAAAAGGAGATAGCAAACTGATAACAAGCAGTAATACAAGCAATGAGTTCCAACCTCAATTTGTTATCAGAACAGTTAAGGAATACAAGATTTTATAGACAGCGTAATGTACGTAACAGCAACTTCTTTTAGTTACTGCTCGTAAGATCAAGTGAGAAGTAAAAATCCAATATGCAAAACCCTAAACTCTTAAGGACTCAGAAAGATCAGAAGTCTTTTAAACCTTCATACATTTGCTCTCTTGGTTCCTCTTCATATCAACATGCTCTCACTCCTACAGTAAAGAAATCATACATCAGGTGTGTCAATATCCAACTTTATGAGTGGTGGTATGAGGGGTCCTCTAACAAGAATGAGATTCATGGAGACAAATATATTTTTCTTCATATTTTGGAATGTGGTTATCAGTATAAAGAGCTTAGGCACTGATGTTATTCCCCTCCTACGTACATCTAGTGGAGTATAAACGTAAAGACTCTTTATGCAAAGATATGCCACCTCTCTATCTATCTCTCTGTATTCTGTACTACCACTACACGAACCCTCCTTTTTCATCATCATCTAGGCTTATTACTGCTGAACCCAATGATCCCCACAATCAACACATTTATATACATCTTCTCTTCCTCACCTCTTTCTCTGCAACAAGTACCGGTTTATAAACTATACCCTTTTTAATTCCTTCTTTGTTTTCTCTCCTTCCATCTTTCAGCTTTTCAAACATGGCCTCTCACATAACCTACTTCCTTTCTGTGTTACTCATAATATTCTTGGTTTTGTATCCTTCTCAAGCCATGATCACTAGCAGTAACCAGTCTCAGTTTTTTGTGCAAGTAATAAAGCTTCTTTCACCTAATTCAGGCAGCTCTTTGTCAGATTGGGATGTCAAAGGAGGAAAACCTTACTGTAACTTCTCTGGGGTTATCTGCAACGATGATGGTTACGTTGTCCAGATTGATATCTCCGGTCGCTCACTCTCCGGCCAGTTTCCAGCAGACATATGTTCCTACCTGCCTCAGTTGCGCATTCTGCTTCTTGGGCGTAACAACCTCCATGGTGACTTTGTTGATAGCATCACCAACTGTTCATTCTTGGAAGAGCTCAGCATGGATCATTTGTATCTCAGTGGAACTCTCCCAGATTTTTCACCCTTGAAGAATCTAAAGATACTTGACATGTCATACAACAAGTTCAGAGGCAAGTTCCCCATGTCAGTGTTTAATCTTACCAATCTTGAGGTGCTCAATTTCAATGAGAATGCGGATTTCAACTTATGGCAGCTGCCTGAGAATATACACACTCTCACTAAGCTGAAGTCCATGGTCTTGACAACATGCATGCTACAAGGGAAGATCCCAACATCAATAGGAAACATGACTTCCCTTGTTGATCTTGAACTGAGTGGAAACTACCTGGTGGGTCAAATTCCAGCAGAGATTGGATTGCTCAAGAATTTGAAGCAATTGGAGCTTTACTACAACCAACTTACAGGTAGCATACCAGAGGAGCTCGGAAATCTCACAGACCTCATTGATATGGACATGTCAGTCAACAAGTTGACTGGGAAGATTCCAGAGTCAATTTGTCGGCTTCCCAAGCTCCAAGTCCTGCAGCTTTACAACAACAGCCTTTCAGGAGAGATCCCAACTGTGATTGCAGACTCAAAATCACTGAGCATGCTATCACTTTATGACAATTTCCTGACTGGAGAAGTTCCAAGAAATCTGGGGAAATCATCGGCTATAGTTGTCCTCGACTTGTCAGAGAACCAACTTTCTGGTCCATTACCAACAGAGGTTTGCAAGGGAGGTAAGTTGCTCTACTTTCTTATTCTGGAGAATCAGTTTTCTGGAGAAATACCAGAGAGCTATGCAGAATGTGAGTCACTTCTCCGCTTTCGACTTAGCTATAATCGATTGGAGGGCTCAATACCTGCAGGACTTCTTAGTCTTCCCCATGTTTCCATCTTTGATCTGGCTTACAACAATTTGAGTGGTCAGATTGCTGATACAATCGGGAGAGCTAGAAACTTGTCTGAACTTTTTATCCAAAACAACAGCCTTTCAGGTGTTCTACCCCCTGGAATCTCTGGAGCAATAAGTCTTGTGAAGATTGATCTCAGTAATAATCTTATTTCTGGTCCAATTCCTTCTGAAATTGGCAAATTAAAGAAGCTAAATTTACTGATGCTGCAAGGCAACAAGCTCAATTCTTCCATTCCTGATTCACTTTCTTTGTTGAAATCACTCAATGTCCTTGATCTCTCCAACAACCTATTGACAGGAAATATCCCAGATAGTCTTTGCAAATTGTTACCAAACTCTATCAACTTTTCAAACAATAAGCTTTCAGGTCCTATTCCAGTCAATTTGATAGAAGGAGGACTGATAGAAAGTTTTTCAGGGAACCCTGCCCTCTGTGTGAAAGTCTATGTCAACTCATCTGATCAAAATAGGTTTCCTGTATGCTCAGAACACTTCAACAGAAAGAAAATAAATTCCTTTTGGGTAGTAACAGTTTCAGTAGTCATTATGCTTATTGGAGCTATTCTGTTTCTGAAGCGCCGGTTTGGAAAACAAAGAGCAGAAGTGCAACATGATGAGTCTCTATCCTCATCATTCTTCTCCTATGATGTGAAGAGCTTTCATCGAATAAGTTTTGACCATCGTGAGGTCATTGAAGCTATGGTTGACAAGAACATAGTAGGCCATGGAGGATCTGGGACAGTTTACAAGATCGAGATGAGCAGTGGGGACGTAGTTGCAGTGAAGAGACTATGGAGTAAGAAAACAAAAGAAGCTTCCGAAGATGATCAGTTTGTTATAAACAAGGAGTTGAAAACTGAGGTGGAGACTCTGGGAAACATAAGGCATAAGAACATTGTAAAATTGTTTTGCTACTTCTCAAGTTTGGATTGCAACCTGTTGGTTTATGAGTATATGCCAAACGGAAACCTTTGGGATGCTCTTCACAAAGGTTGGATCCATTTGGAGTGGCCTACTCGGCACCAGATCGCGCTTGGGATTGCGCAGGGTTTGTCATACCTACACCATGATCTGATGCCTCCAATTATTCACAGAGATATTAAGTCCACCAACATACTGCTTGATGTGAATTACCATCCCAAAGTTGCAGATTTTGGCATAGCAAAGGTTTTGCAAGCAAGAGGAGGGAAGGATTCCACCACCACTGTTATCGCTGGGACATATGGTTACTTAGCCCCAGGTAAATTTTCTGATCCAACTAGATAATAATTCATTAAACATGAACGATGTGTTAATTTATGACTGCTACTAGTTTCCTTTTAAAGGCTAAAAAACTAGATAAACATGATATATATGTCTATTAATTCACTAAGCTGCATCTTGGTACAAGAAAATTCACCAAACATGAAACGAAAACCAAAAGGTAGTTCCTCAAATCAGCAGTGCTTATTGTTTTTTAATGTCGAATACCCTTTAGCTTTACTTTAGTCATTTATCTGAACACTCTTGAAAAGATTACACTGAATGTAATGCTGAATGTCATTGGTGCTTTCTAACAGAATATGCATATTCATCCAAAGCTACAACCAAGTGTGATGTCTACAGTTTTGGGGTAGTTCTAATGGAACTCATAACTGGGAAGAAGCCGGTGGAGGCAGAGTTTGGTGACAACAAGAACATCATATACTGGGTTTCAAACAAAGTGGATACTAAGGAAGGAGCCATGGAGGTTTTAGACAAGAGATTGTCAGAGTCATTCAAAGAGGAGATGATCCAAGTTCTTCGAATTGCTGTTCGGTGTACCTACAAGGCCCCTTCTTTGCGTCCAACCATGAAGGAAGTGGTTCAGTTGCTGATCGAGGCAGACCCTTGCAGATTTGATTCATGCAAGTCATCAACCAAGACCAAAGAAGCATCAAATGTAACAAAGGTTAAGAACCCTTTTGAGTTATGATTTGCATGAAGAGGTTTGGTTGATCCCACCATCCCAAGGTGAAGTATTATAGATAGTAATAGATAACCATGGTCCCTCGCTAACTAATCTGCGGGACTCGGTCATAAGGATAACTTCATTACTCTCCTAGCTTTTCATGAAAGTGGCTTGTAGATTCTATCTCTCTTTCTCTTTTTCTTTCTTTTGCCCTTGTAAGGATATGAGGTATTTAGTCACTATAACTGCTTTACAGTAACGCTGATCAGCATCTATTATTCAGAGACCTACCAATGAAAGATCATACCCTTAGCTTTTGTGAATTTTGTTTTTTCCTCTTTTAGCTTTTGCTTCTTTTCTATTTGAGTGGGGGGATAAAAGGAGTGGAAGGTTGTGAATTGTGAGAGGTATCTTGTATGCATCAAAACGTGGTTTCTGATTCTGAATTTTAATAACCAAAGGTAAGAGGGCATGATTCTATATGGAGGGGACACTTGAGCTTAGCTACCCAATGAGCAGATAGTTGGACATGATTGATAGATGAGCATCTTCAACACCATTTATGTCAAGGACAAATGAGAAACTAGTGAATCATATATGTCTTCTGTTCTTTCTTTCTTTTTCTACATTAATTTGATTGAATTTGTTTTTGGTTAGAGGTGTATGCACAAAAATGCACCAAACACATTTCACCACAGATAGTGAGCCATGAACCTCCTTCCACTCACAATTGGAACAAAGCTTTTATGGCTAGATGTATTCTAAATGAAACATTCAAATTCATTTCACCTAAATATTCTATCACTAGCTAGTTTTCTTCCATGCTGTTATAGCTAGCAAGATCATGCTATAGACGATATCATCTTCAACCTGAAGTTTATCATTAATTGGGTTTTATAAGGTCACCAGCAATACACGTGAGATTTTTAACCAATTTCTTCTAAAAGCATATCAAATAAAGTAAAGAAACACTCTCACAGCAGTTGGGTCATTTCATACAAACACTGAGATAAAAAGCAGTCACCCATTTGGTGTATATTAGAGTCATATATGCAAAGACAAGTATATCATGATTCATGAACTACATGCAACCGTGCGAGCACACACACACTTGAAGTGTGTCGATGTCAATCTTTGCGAGTGATATGTGGGGTTTTCTTAGCAGAATACGATTCATGGAGACAAATAATAGTATCTTTTGGCATGGTGGAGAGCCCATATACAAAAAGCAAGAGGCTTTAACTGATATATCAGCTCAAAAAAGAAGGAATAGTTCTTAAACGAAAAGATAGGGTATCAAGGCAATGCACATATAGCTGAAATAAGAACCTTCACTCAGTAATTTCATCAAACACTTTGTGGGCATCTTACTAGTGACCATTGACTACATAATTTGCAAAAGCCGTTTTAACCTAATCATAATTCTAAGCACTGAAAACAAAGTTGTTCAAAGTTTACATGAAATGCATACCTGATTGTACGGCAAAGAATTGCTTAGCGAACCCACCCAGAACCTGAATTGACAGAAATGAGTAAAAAAAAAAAACAACAGGAACATTCAGAAACAAAATATGGAAGCAAAACAACAATCATGACAATGAGTACTACATGCAGTGCAGCACTGATATTGAGTGATTAAGTTTTAATATGGCTAGTGTGATATCCATGAATCCATGATGCTAGAATTAATAGTCGTGCAACCAAGTAAAGTGGTGTTTCTGGGGTTGAAATCATACCATCGTAGACTAGAACATATACATGTATTCCACTTCCCAGTTCACACCAGTAGACTACTACTGCTAGTAGTAGATGGTGAATATTGGTAGTGCTTTAGGGACACGATCATGAAGAATAGGAATAGGAATCGCCCAGTGGTGAACGATGAACATTGTTGATCCCACACACCGAGTATACAATTTTTTGGCTATAATCTTTTGTTTGTATGGTACGTTGTGCTGCCTATAGAGCTTGTTACGTTTGAATCTGGACCAACACCGAATTTAGAACGACATTTTGTTTTTTTATTTTTCTGATAATACGGTTTCGTAGGAGAAATTTTAAATACACACCCCTAATATCTTAATACACACCCCTTACTTAATACACCACCTATCAAGTTTTTCATTTCAGTATTATACTTAATACACATTCCAAACTGCCTAAAATGCCCTTAATTTAATAAATATACCATTATTTAAGAAATATTCCATTATTTAATATAATTAATATATATTTACTATTTTGTACCTCTTTTTACATATTATTTCGTCTAATTTTTGCTAGAAATTTTTTGTTATCATCGTTCAATTTATAATCAAATGATTATTATTATATCCTAACTCCAAATCACCATTACTATTTTTCAAAATTCACAAGCTAGTAGAACTGTAGAAGTACAGTAGCTATTAAACATAGATAGCTAGTTACTCGATAAAACATGTCATGGTAAAAATGCAGTACTTGACAATATGATCTGCAAGATAAACTAAAGCTGATACAGATAAAAATAAAAAATAAAGAAGAAGAAAGGAGACAACCTAAATGAATTGTGGAGAAGAGTTAGGGTTAGGGGAGAAGACGTGCTTTCGATAATTTTATGGTAGAAGATGTTAAAAAGAATACTTCTAGCGCGATTTTTTTTTCTTCAAATAATAGATGTTTATTTTAGTTATTTAACTTACCTATAAAATCTCAATAGAAACATAAAATAATAGAGGTGTGTATTAAGAGATTAGGGGTGTGTATTTAAAATTTCTTCATACGTAGATTGAATCAATAATTTTGAGAAAATACGATATAAATCCTTTATTTTTATTTTTATTTTTATTTTATCAAAGTGGGGTGTCAATTCCATGAATAAGCAGGGAGAGGTAAAGATTAGACGATAACCCGTCTTATAAAGAGCACGACAAAAAGAAGCTATTGCTACAAACCGGCCCTTAGACTAGAGTTTGACATAAAATTGTCTTAAATCGTAAGCAAACCATGTAATCATAAAGCTATCAAGGAAGGATCCGGGTTTAGCAAGCTCTTAGGCTTAGTTTGATATTGTGGTTTAAAAACTCAATTTTTAAAAAATTTAGTTTTAAATAAGCAACCCTCAACCTGTTTTTTAAAATCATTGCTTTCTGAAATCGTGGTTATTTAAACTAAAAAAATTCTATATAAGCACATATTAAGATTTTACCAAACAGAAAATCTATCTAAAATGATGATTATAAGTGATTTTAATTCTCAAAACTTAATACCAAACTGGGTCTTAATCTGATTTAATATTAATTTATTCATGCACCTCTATGACCAAGCTACACAGATAGGGTAAACCTAAGAGGATGTGCAACCTGATCATCAAGGCGCACAAATAGCTTCCTTTGATATTGTAGGTGCCGCCTCTACCGTCCGATTAGTTGGTCGTCTAAAGAAACCCTAACAGAGCAATAGTTGGCTACATAGTTGCTTATCAATTCAAAAAATTGTTATTAATCTCATTACTAGATCCCCTATTTGTGTGGAGTGTGGTTGCTCAAGCTAGCGTAACATCATTTTGTTTGAATTTTTTTTTTTCAAATAAATCAGCAATATGGTTGGAATGTAAAGGGCCTAAACATTTTAAGCTTGTCTATCTTAAGAAGATTTGAAATTTACAAATCCCACTTAAAGCTAAAGTTTTCATTTGGCTTCTCATTGGAGGAAGTATAAAACACAAGCTAATGTGGCTCGTTTCCTTAATGGCATAGATCAAACTTGTATTATGTGTAGTGTAGGAGTATGGGACATTAATTAATCATCTCTCTCGCCTATTCCTCAAGCTTTTCCCATTTTTGAGGAAGGGTAACACTCCATCCTAGATAATTCTTCTTCAGTCCTTAAGAGTTGCGTTCGTGGTATGCTGGCATATTTAGAAGGCCTAAAACAAGCTCATCTTCCGTCCTGCTCTAGTTTTCCTGCCTTCGGTGTGCTTCATGTTGGTGTTTCAATATAGCTCCTATCGGCAGTGTAGTATTGTGGCAACGCCGTCCCCTCTCAGAAGGTTTGAAGTTATAAAGTGGTGCTCTATGCCTCAGATCGATTGGGGGGAAAATTGGTTATGTTTCTACTGGCTTAGCTGCTTGTGGGTTTGTTATGAGAGATATGATACTCTTGGTCATCAATTAGTTATTGATGCTCGTCGTTTGCTTGGTGCCAACTTTCCAATTCGCTGAATGCGATCACCTCTTATAGATAGTTTTTAGGCTGTTAAAAGGTTCAAGTTCAGTTTTATTGAAGTGGAAGGTGACTCCTCACTAATTACCAATTGTATCAACAAGTCTTGTTGTATCCCTTGGAAGCTCATCTTAATTCGAGATATCAAGTAGATTTTGGTGGCACCCTCTTCTGATTC
>NC_020495.1:14877236-14882026 GCF_000184155.1 Fragaria vesca subsp. vesca
TTTCCATTTTTGTACCACTTTCCGATCAAATTTCCTCATCTTCACCGTCTAGTATCTAGATAATATTGTGTAGATCATCTCTGCAAAATTTCAGCCAATTTGGTGATCGTTAAAGGCCCTCAAAATTGAAAAACAAATAGGAGAGGATGAACCGGACAGAATTCAGTCCGTCCATTTGTTTTTCGTATTTTGTAGGGCCTTAACGATCACCAAATTGGCTGAAATTTTGCAGAGATGATCTACACAAGATGATCTAGATATGTCTAGAAGGAAGTTTGAGGAAATTCGATCGGGAAGTGGTGCAAAAATGGAAATCCGCACTAAAAAATCGGTGCGGACATCCGCAGTTGAGAAAATCTCTATATATATATATGTCTTTAAGCATTCTAAATACTAATAAAGTAGTTTGGGGTTTACATCCAAAACTAATTTGTAATGGATAGAGTGGTCCAAACCCAAACCCACATGCAATGTCTTATATTCCTGATGTGAAATTTATATCTTAAAAAATACTTGAGCCCCATGCATTTTTATGAAGCAATATCGAGTAATAGGTTGAGTTCAACACATTATCGACTGAATGTGAGTAAAGACATCCAAATGAAAATAGGAAGATTTTAGTAAATATGTATATCATAGGTGTAATCAACGTCTAGTGGCATGATGAGAAATAGTTCATAGCTAGCTCATTACTATTGATTTCAAAAACCTCAAAAACAACTACTTTATGCTTTCAATTCGTTTTCCTTTTCCTCAAAATTTTCTAGGAGTCTAGTTAGTGCCGATTAATTTTACAATCTTTTGTCTAGATGTGGTTTTCGGGATACCTCTTTTCTCTACTGTTATTGATTAACCATCAACTTATACTCGTTTTTGAACTTATGACAGGTCGATTACTGTGAAATATCAAGTCTTAATTTGTGGTGTACTTTCAGTGTAAAACTCCAAAGAAATATAATAGATGAATTTACGAAAGAATAGGGGTGGCAGATAGAGTGGCAGAGACATGCCTTGTCTTGCTGTATGTCTTAAATCCGCCCAGTCTAGGACCGTTGGGATCGCACTTTCGCGAATTCGGTTTACTTCAAATTAGGGTTTGGGACTCACTTGGCCTATATATGCATGTTATTCCAGATATTTATCGGAAATTTGAACACTAATTAACTACAACACCCATCTACCACCATCTTCTCAGAATTGGTCAGTGTTATTGTTTTTCTTTTGCACATTCAGATGCTGACATGATCCAAAGTAATGGAGCTGACAGTATGCAGCTGCAGCAATCAGAAACTCAGAAACGTAAGAAAGTGATAAAAGATGGAAATGGGATGTTTGTTTTGGGGACAACAATTCTGTGGGGACTTCTTGGAGATCTGGCTAGTAGTTAGGGTTTGCCCCTAGTTTTTACTGCTCTCAGATCGGAATGAGAAATTGCATAAAAATAGAAAAGAGGGATGAGGCTCTGTTACAGTTGGGTTCTAATTTTCGAAGCTCAATATATAAGAGAGAGACTAGAACCTCGATCTTCATTAATTCTTCAAGACTCAGTAATAAGTGCATAAATTAAGGACGTAGCTAGCTAGGAGAGTCACTATATAGTATATATATATACTCAAAGACGTTATGGGATATCATTGCTTCATGGCCACAGTAGATGAGTCATTCATCGATCCCATTTCTTTGGTTCTTAATGCATACACACCACTTAACATTTTCCAGACCAAATATGTAGATCACTTGAGAGAAAAAGTTAAAGAAGCTGCTTATTAATGGGGGATTCCTACTGGATCGGCAATCATCGACGTCAGTATATATGATATGCGTTGCTAGCTAGGTTGAACAAATTGAGGCCACTCTCCACAACCACCGAGCTCGAAGCCATAGAATCTGACGTCTCTAGCTCGCTCCCTCTACCACGGGGGTTTTCGATTCCCTCTTCTTAGGTTGACTTACCAGTCTTATTCATGGCTTCAATCTTTAAGGGGCATATATGATGTAGCTATCACGTCATATTATCTCGAATCATACGTCATAGAAAGTGAAAAAAGGTATATAGAGATGGTTCAAATGGGAAAAACCGCCATCGATCTCTATCTGCAACAATAAGAACAGTGGAACGTCCTCCTCGATCCTCCAGTCTCTCAGTCTCTGTTACTCAAAACGTACAAGCCCCACAACAACCATAGCGCAGCGTCAAAATATACTAAGGTCGACGTCCACCTTCGAAACCCTAGACTTTGCCGACGCAGATGACATAAGAAATTAACCGTATATCTCTTTGGTAAATTATCGCCGCCCCTGTCCCTGGCCTCTAGTACTGTAGCTCATGGCCATGGCCTCCCCATAAATTATAGACAATATTTGTCCCATGAACGTGGATGAAATAAACCACAATTTATGACCCCTCGATCAAACCAGCTCGAAAGCCTCGCAAATTGACAAGAATACTTATAGCTACGTACTAGCACAAAAACACATTAATAATACTCAAAAACTGCAACACAGTACTCCAAAAGAGGGATGTGAAAATGACTAATCAAACAGTCTCGATCCATAGTAATTGGTGCCCAATTTCATATGTGAGAGGCCTTATCCAGAGGTTCTAATGGTCTGGCATGCATTAGTGAGTAGTCGGTGGAGCTAAAACGATATCCAGAGGTTCTAATGACCGGAGATGTGGTCGGACTCCGGTGTTTCGTTCCGTAGGTGAGGAATGCATGTGGAAGATGAACCTCATCATCAAACTTGGTAACCAGGCAACAGGCTGCATGCTCACTACTGGTGTGCATGACTCATATATCCACCAGCCAACGAAGCTATAGGCCGGCTTAATTGGCCGATCGAGGTTGTTGAAGTGCGGCGAGGCATGGAATCGGAGTATCGGACCGTGATTTGAGCTTGCTGCGGTGAGATATGAAGGCACCATCTCTAGGCAAAAAGATGGTTGACTGTGCCTTGATCAGCTTATTGCGTTGGTCTTGCAACTGTAAGGTCTCAATTCAGTTTGAGCGCCGGAGAACACAGAACCAGTACATGGAGCCATTAAAATGACCATTTTTCCAGACTCGATCAGAAAATGTGAGCCATTAATTTGAGGAGGCTAGATAGGTTGATCGGTAATGCAATAAAGACTGAAATGGGAACATTGTAAACCATGTTAAATGATGAAGCAACCGATTTCTTCATTCTTTTTCAGATCTAGAATGATATGATGGTGAGTTTAGTTTAATTTTGTAACTAGGGGATACGTAATAATGACGTGCGCCATTGGAAAGTAATAAATGTGAACAACTTTTGGTACATATAACCAGACATTCTACGTCACTGAAAATGTCAGAAGGCCAAGATAGGGACAGTGATGCATCATGTCCTGTAATTCTTAAAAAGTCTTATTTTATGGGAACCGTTTTAAAGAGCATATCTATTACGATAACTCGAAAAAGTTAAAGAATTTTCGGTTTAAGGATTAAAATATTTATTTTTTTTATTATATGTTGGCATCTAATTTGTATATGAGTTTATTATTTATATAAATTTTTAGCTAGATCGGTGATCGTTGGTGATCGTTAAGGTAACAAATTAGATCAAATTAATAAATGAACCAAATATGTCAAATATAAATTGTTCAAGTTCATATATAATTGGAGAAACACACTTCTGAATGTCTTAACAATTTTCAATATGACTGAAAATTTGCAGAAATGATATACTCATAAATACCTATAAACTAAACGATCAAAATACAGATATAAGATCGAAAATTGGGATAAGCCAAAAATTCTTTAACTTAAGGGTTCTCATCAAAATGACTCCCTTTGTTTCTGAATTACAATGTGAATGAAAATGTTTTTATTGTTTTGGTAAACACATAAGGTGAAAATGCAATGTCACTATCTAGGTAAAAATGTCACACAACATAAAATTAAGGGGTAGATTCTTCTGATATTTACCATGTCATATTTGTTTTTTTTAACCATGTCTTCTGATATCTAGTTGCTAACATAGTATTACTTCAAATGACTACTAATTGGTAAAACGAAACTGAGAACTAAAAAAACAGACTAGGTTTCGACTACATTTATTTCGATGAAGAGCAAAATGTCGACTATACATAAAAGAAAAGAAAATGAACATACATCACATCTTGCATGCAAAATTTCAAAGTCAAAAATATCAATGCGACTATCATTTTTGCACCTTCCTGAGATATTCATTATTCATGTAAGTTGAATCTTGAAGAAATCAAGTTTTGACTTATATTGTATTAACTTGTCGTTAATTCAAGATGAGAAAGCATTTTTTTTACCAACAACAAAAAAAGATGAGAAAGCATCATCATTTTGTTTGTAGAGAATAAAAAAAGACACCGAAAAAGTGAGAGAGGCAAATGTGCAAGGAGAAAAGGAACGTGGTGAGTTTGGCTCAGTTGGCAAGAGCAGATTTGTGGTGGAGATCTCATCTAAGTTCAATCCTCGCTACCAACAAGCCTCGTTGGTTGAAGGCTGGTGTGACATATACATGTCCACTGTCAGTCCTTCAGGGTTGAGATTGCAGGTTTGTCCTGACGATGGTGGTGTAACGTAACCAAGCTCTTACTTAAACTTTTTTTTGACAAAAAAAAAAGAAAGAAAGTTGAAAATGGCAATTTACCGGCCTACCCAAATCCAAAGAAGTATAAATTAATTAAATGTCTGCCAAAACATAAAGGCATAATTGCTAATTTGCTACCCTAGCTTTCATCTTGGTGTCAATTTGTTATCTTAGCTTTCATTTCNGCCAATTTGCAACCC
>NC_020495.1:14882556-14894063 GCF_000184155.1 Fragaria vesca subsp. vesca
CTCTCTCTCTCTCTCTCTCTCTCTCTCTCTCTCTCTCCCTCTGAAAAACCCATAACAGAAACCAACATATAAAACCCAGAAAAGCTTGGAGAGGCAGAGACTGAGCTTGGCATTTTGGGTTGTACCCAACTGTTCTTGGTCTGCAAAATGGAGGTCGAAGATGGGTGTTTCTTCTTCTCTCCTACTGTGTGGAATGGCAATGACCCGCCTAGGCTTGAGGTACCTTCTCACCATGGCTTTGTATTTCCAAGGACATTTTTGGGTCTTCAGAGATTGAGAGCAGAGCAATGTTGCTGCTCTCTCACTCTCTAAAAATCCAACCTTTAGTGTGTGGAGAATGGCAAACAGGATGGAGCCAGGCAATAATTACATATTATAGTTTCTCTTTTCTAATTTTCCCAACAAGAAGAAGGAAAAACAAAAAAAGTTTCATACCCTCTCTATCTAATTTGATGGTTTTATCCTTTTATAATTTTTTTTTCTGGGGGAGAGAGGGTTGTTGAAATTTCCAAAGGCGGAGGAGGAGCATATGGTTCGTCATTGATCATATGGGTATTTGTCACCAGATGCTGAAATGTCAAGAGGAAGACAGAGGAGGAAGCATTTTGATGACTGTGACCTTCATTCACATGTGTTTGTGTCCAAATGTGTTGTTGTGGGCTTTACATGGTTGTTGCTGGTCATAATGACGCTCCTGATCTGATGATGAATGTGTGTATATTTCTCCAAGTTTTCCATAACATTGAGTTAATTTTATAAAAATATAGCGGTATAGCTCTCTTATATGTGAATAACTATTATTTTGCTTTCCTATTTTGGGTTCTCTTTTTTATTGCTCAGCTAACATGTGAATAACTATTGGAAATGTATGTTGCTTGTTGAAGAGAATGAGGGAGTTTTTGTGATCACAAAGAGTCAATTGACAACAAAACCATTCCATTTGCCACTAGATTGTTAAGAAATTACTTTGTCTGTCTTCATGCTCTGTGTCAATTCTGTCTTTTCCACTGGCTTATTGAAGTTGATCTGTGCAAATGGAAATGTAGTATGATCTGATTCAATGTGTTTGCATAGATGTTTGTAGGGATCTGAGTTCTTTTGTCAGCGGTTAGTCTTCTGAATCTTAAGTTACTATTAGTCTTTACTTTAAGCATTCTTAGGGAGAAATTTCAATCAGCAAGTCCAGGATAAATTGAAAGTTGCATTGTTGATTTGCATATACAAATTTTTTGTCGTCGTATCTCATGAAGCTCATAGTTTGAGTGTCTTACCTGTATTCTTTCATTGATATGTTTAAGGTCTGATATAGAAACATATCCTGAATCAGATATGTTGAGGAAAAGTGAGTTTGTTTGCCCTTGATTTCATACTTTTGCCCTTCTATGTTGGATACTATTGTCCATCCCAGAGGTTGTAGTTATAAGTTTATAACTTATAAGGGGTGAGTATTAGTATCTTTTTAGGCATTGAGTTCTAATTGTGTTGGTAATCTGATTATAAGGTCATATATGTTGTGTTTTAAAAAAAAAAAAATCTGTCAAGGTCAGGATATATTGCAATTTCCTCAACTCCAATCCCTTTCTAGGTTTGAAAATTTTGGAGGCTTTGGTGGATAAGGTCCTGCTCAAATTGATTGATACTTCATAATTTATGAAACCACTTTTTTGGCATTCTATGGTTCAGGCTTTAGTTTCTGTTTGCTTGCTATATATCTTGTGGTTGTTGGTGGTGGTTTTCTGTTGTTAATTAAAGAAAGTGCTTGTTTTGTTGTTCCAAAAAAACAAGTGCTTTAGATGATGGAACTTTTCATGTCTTGGGGACTTAGAAGATATTCTCGTCTGCAGAGGAGACTATATTCTTGTTCAGGAATTGATGCTATGAAATGAATCTGGATCCTTATTTTTTAGAGCCATATCGTTGATGCCTTAGGATCTCATTACCTATCTCTTTTTACTTTGCAATGAAAACAATAAATCTTTCATGCTGGTATATAATGCCACTAGCAATTATTGAAACTTTGAAAGCAGTATGCAAGTAAATGAGTCTAAATCAGTATACTGGCTACTTATCATAAATCGGTTGTATGGAGGAGTTTAAGACAGCTCTAAGCACACCAACATCTCAGGTGAAGAAAGCAAAACTTAGATGGAAACCTGCTGAGCATAATAGAAATAAACTAAATGTGGATGGTGCTTTTGTGCAAAATGCAAGCTTTGGAGGAGTGGGTGGAGTTCTCAGATCAGAAACAGGAGACTTCATAACCGCATTCAGTATACCAGTTCGACATGTGTCTAGTGCAAAGCATGTTGAGCTCTTGGCCATAAGGTACGCACTGGAGTGACTGGACTACTGTAAACAGATGCATTTTCAGAACCTTATTATTGAGACTGATAGTCAAAAAGCAGTAAGTGATATTTACAAAGCAGATGGGGACCAAGGGGAGACAATGCAGCACATACAAGGACTTAAAATCCTTTTCGCTCCTAGAACTGGCAATCAGGTTGCCAATAAGCTTTCCAGAATGACTTGCGATTCTAGACAGATGCAGGTCTGGGATAATGATCCTCCTGCTAGTATAGTTTTTTTTTTTTTGGTCAGTAGAGATCAATGCATTAAGAACAAAGCCAGAAGGCAACAAATTACAACTGAAAGCAAAGCAAAGATAACAGAAAGAGAACAAACAAACAACAAAGAAAGCTGCCAGAAAACTTGAAGCACTAATAGCTAGCTCGCACAGCTAGCTCCAAAGCCAGATTAAGGAGGACCAAGCAATCCATCACTCCTTAAAACATTGATCAGAGAGTTTGGAGGCCTGCTGGCCCATTCTTGAGAGCACAAACTCTGGATGGCAAGCTTAGCCGCTGCATTTGCAAGGCCGTTAGCTTCTTGTGGAACCCAGTTCCAATGAATCCTTCTGAATAGTGGCACCAAGTGAGCGACCTTCTTTAGGATAGGGGAGATAGTTGAGTTACTGCATTTTGATTGTAATCCCGCACCTTGATATGTTTTGAAATAAAACAAGTAGTACACATTCATAAAAATAAAATTCAAAAATCGGTTTTTAAGTTTCAACAAATGGTTTCACTCGGGATGAAACTGAGCGGAAGTCTGAAAATATCAGGTGCATATTGATTTCTTCGGTGGAGTGACTGCTCAGACTCAGCAAAATTTGTCCTCCCTACAACTATGGCAGAGTTTAATAAAGATGACTATGTTTGTGTAAAGGGTACTTTAACAAATGGCCATCTTTACTAAAAACTTGTCCTCAGTTACCAAAAGATGATGTATTGCTTCAAAGTTCTCCAAGGTTTATTTTGGGCACTATGGTGTATCACTACATTTCAAGAGGGTTAACTTACTCAAATCTAGTTATCTAGAAGAGGGCTATGAAATTAGAGAGGTCGATGCATTGCAGTGATTGCACCATGAAATATGAACTCTGAAGCATCCCAGTGTCGAACTTAATATACCACAATGCAAACTGGAATTTTACATGCGGCCGAGTTTTTCAACAAGGCTGTTCTCTATCTCAAGTCTCTTCTTCACCATCAAGGCATACTTGTTAACCAAATTTATGTCCGAAATCGCTTCAAGTTTGCACCTGAGTGATGTATTTCCACTCTTCTTGTCATACAAGCACGAGAAGGGCACAAAAGTACCTTTTGTGCTACATAGCCAACCATGAGCAGCCCTCAATGCAGCTCCAAGAGACGCTGAATCTGTAAAGGGGGTGAAAGGAACAAACCTATTAACTTATAATGATGTTATTCATCAAGAAAAACTTACCTTCAGAAGCAGGATACTAGTATTCTAGACCTGAATGGAGTAGAAAAGAGGAAATGACGCCATAGGATGTACACTGCTTACCAGATCTACGAGCAGTGTACACCTCACATCCAAATACACATGCTGCAATGTACAGGAAGGAACGATTTACTGATCCACCACCAGTTGCTATTATTCGTCCTGGAGGAGACGGCATTCCAAATCTTTCTGCATGACCTCGCATTGACATGAACTGGCCCTCTACTACTGCCCTAGCCTGAACCAGTTAATTAGACTCTTTTAGGAAGAGTTCATGTAAAATATCATGCACACATGAGAACAGTTGCTATCTTAATTAAACAACAGACCTCATCATAAACTGGGTCAAAATGCTGATCCACTTCACGTACAGTCACACCCTCCAAAGTGTCACCGGTGAAATTTTCAAGAATGTAGCGATGTGTTCCGACTACAAGCATAAAATAGAGTTAATTGCTGCTATCAAGAAGTTAAGACTGAGATGGTTAATCCCAGCATTCATCTGAAACAAAAAGGAAAAACAACAAAAGAAGAGAAACAGGAAAACACTTATGAAACAGTGTTGTATTGTCAAGGCTTGCTTAGTAGCAGACATTCCATTTGATCATTTACCACTGTATAGTCCTACTTGATGCCCCAAGCAAATAAATAGACTATTAACAACCATTGACTCAGATTTTTGCAATACAATTTAGCCATAAACTGCTAGATGCCTTCACAAGTGACTGAAAGGCAACCTAGAGAATTAGGCAATTCAACAACATATACAAACATTGACAGATCTCAGTCACCAAGAGATTGAGTTAATAACTGTAAAATGGATACAAAATATAAAAGAGTATCCAACCTGGAAGTGGGGGAAGAATTTCATGCTCCTTATAATAGAAACCCATCTTTCCATCTGTAGAAGTAACTGGAATGTAAAATGGAGAACAGAAAACAATAATCCCAGAAAGAAAGCAGTTTGGACAATACTAACCATTCAGAGGCTTGGCATATGTAAGATAGTGGTCGTATCTTTCCCAAGAACCATCGCAAAAGCGGTCCCTAATATCTGAAACAAAGATTGAGGACATACGTACTAAGTAACAAGTAGATACATCTCCATTTCAAAATGTATACATATCAGCACAGGGTACTACCTTCACGAGTTAGAGACCCATTCTTGTAAGACAACATTACCATGTAGCTTTTCGGGTCAACAGGATTAGGGAAAACATGTCCTTCTAATCCAGGATGAGGATCATCAGTAATACCAAAGACCTTCAACAGCAATAAGACGAGTACAGCTAGAAAAATTGGTGAGAATAGAGACTGAGAAACTTGAACAGTCAATTATAAGGAAGAAATAATTGAGATTCTGGTCATGAGTTCATGACACATGAATCATGTTCAATGGCTTCCATAAATAATTTTTTTTGTATCATTTCCCTACCCTTTCAAACAACTCTCATCTATCTTCCATCACTCAAATTTTTCTCTAATCTACCTAAAGTAGAAAATAGAATAGAAAAACAAAGATATATATATGACCAAGCAGACATATATAACAATTTCTACATAGACTTACAGTATCACTTGTGCCAAGACTCAATGCAAGATCCCCTGGGGCACTTAGGGTTAAGCCTGCATGTCAGAAATTGCGCTGTCGATCAGCTTATGAGGATTTAAGAAACAAGAAAGACATGCGACAGCCTCCCACCAGATGAAAGCATCAACTATAGCACAAAAACAGCAGAATTCTTTGGGAAGCTAAAGAGATTGTACCAGTTCAATTGCTTTTAGAATATTAGCGACAGAAAGCAGTTTTTCTATAAACGATCCGCTTTTGAAATTAAGAAATAAGGCACCTGCTAAGCTGTTAGGATTGTCTCCTGAATACTGAACAACCAAGCAATCCTTGTTGAATTTGTATCTGAAAACAAAGATAAAAGGAGAAATATAAGATTACAAATGTGGACTCTTTGGATCTCGTTTGAAAGATTGAATGTCCTTCTCAATAATGTTTCCAATTAGTCCATTCTCCTTTTTCTTCTTCTTTCCATCTTTATACAGAGGTTACTGTACTTAGACTCACCATTAAGACTTCCTCTTGGAAAAAAATGAGGCGGAAAGACCCAAGCAACAACATTAAACTGAACAAATAGTTCTAACCTTGATGAAGTCTATATATCATGAATAACAGAACAGCAAGCCAGATGGGGGACTCACTGTATCTATTAAGGTACCGTATACTTTCATTTATTTTATGATCCATTGAAATAGCATATTGTGCAAAACACAGTTCATCAATAACAAGTGGTTCCATATTAGATTCTTCCTGGCCTTAACGAAAAAGAAAAAATAACAAGTACATATGAAGTTATGAACTCTAGTTGCCTAGAAAACAAATATACACACAAGCTAATCAACAATCACTAACCTTTCCATGAAATATGGAGCAATGTGACCAGCAACAGCATAAGCAGGGGCTAACTTTCCGAGTTTATCCTCCAGGCCAGGGGCAGTGGCCTTCAATTAAAGTAAATCACTAAAACGTTTAATCAACTGGAAAATGTCAACTGATTACCACACTATTAGGAATACTCCGAAAATTTAGAATGGATCATCAGAAAGGAGATGGTAGAAAATTACTGTGATAATGACATACCTCTAATAGTACTTCAGACCAGGTCTTTTTCTTTATATCCATCAAGTTCATCCCTGCACCATCAGTTTCATCAATACAGGAATATCCTCCAATTAGAAGAGATGCCAAAAATGAACTAACAAGAGAGATCCTCTCGGTGTTGTTATAAACTTCTGGCTGTGTCTCAAATATCTTCTTGATCTGAGGGCCTGTGAATCTTTCGTAAGCTCGTGAACCTGTAAGCTGGGATAGCTGTAATGCTCCACCAACAGCATTCTCTAATTCTTTACATTGTGCTGCGGTGCTGCTGTCCATCCATATCGGAGATTCCTTGACCGAAAAGGCATCACTGAGCTGATCCACCAATGGCTTTTTGGAGTCCAATGATGACAGTATTGAGGAACTCCCATTCTTCCAATACACACTACCATGTTGCTGCCCACTACCGGAAACAGCAATGATCTTCCCAAAATCCAAATTTGATTTCGAAAGCTTATCGAGTACAAGTTCTAGAGCTTCCACCCACATCAAGGTTGGGGAAACAATTCTACCATCAACCGAGGCATCTCGGTAAACTCCATCTTTGGTTTTGTAATGTGGCAAACTGGTGTCAAATTGGACAAGCTCTGAGGTAACATAATTGAGATTGGAGTCCAGCACAGTTACCTTCAGTGACCTTAGAGTATACGTACAAAACCAAAAACAAATCAATAGCCAATATCCACGTTTCGATTCAGATCACAGACAAGGGCATTACAAATATGATGATTCATTTTCACATGCATTAACTTGGGTGCCAAGGAAACTCAGTAAACCCTATGAGAATCACATTATTGTCAATGAGTGATTTGGGTTTTCTGATATGGTGACAATGCATGAAAAGAAATAAAGAAAAACCAGGAACTTACTGGGTAGAGCTGTCAAATCCAAGGAAATAAGAATCCTTAGGGAGGGAGAAGTCTGCCATTGGAGTAAGCACATGAAATTGGCAGCTTTAATCTGGTTTTAGCATACAAAGAGTGACATTGAACAAGATTGGGGGGTTGTTTGATGCAGTTGCCCCTTGCCTAAGTTCGACGAATGAAGCGGAAATTAGTTAGCTGAAGGAGTCGTTGGAATCCCCATTAGAGTCGGACCCTTTTTGGGTTTTGGCTTAGGGTTATTTATCAAATCAAACTACGATCCATAAGAAATAATTTCTTTGGCATGTTTATGGATTGATTGGATTCTCTCTTTTTTTTTTTTTTCGATGATTGTCATTGGAAGCTAAGTAGCTAGCTAGATTAACTAATGCAATTAAGTACGTTGTAAAACGAGAGATAAACGAAACATAGATGAGCTTGACTTGCTAGTTACAGAAGTAGAATCGTGACCAAAAATGTGGGAGTAAACTTGAAATGGCCAAAAATCCAAAATGGGTGAGATTAGGTGAGTTGGGGTGATTATAATTAGGTCCAGCAATGGATTTTGCATCTAATATTGGACAATTGCCAATTTCTTGAAACTAAAATATAGAGCATATTCCATGGTCTGCAGATCGCACATGAGAGAGCTTGGTATAAAAACTAATATAGTTGAATCTGATTTGAAGACTCAGCTTTATTCCAACACTGCAACTGTGACAATCATTAATTCTTTTCTTGAAGCTGCAAGCGAGCTCCTTCTTACCCATTCTCAAGAATTAGTGTTGAAACCATATATTTCATATTCAAAGAAACAAAAATGTGTTAGCAAATTTCTTTGTGAAATGCAGCCATTTTTTGGGGTTCAAGTATCAAATTTTGACGAACTTCTAATGAAAACTGTAAGCCACATTGCTTTGTATTTCTAATACGGAGCGTTATGCCTTCATTACACACAAAAGTTATGACCACTGACCAAAAAAAGAAAAAAAGGTTAAAATAACTATAATCTCCTTGATACATAGTTTAGGCTAAAAGATTGAAACTCACACTACACAACTTTTCTTTTTGGTACAAAAATGGTTGCTAAGTAAACTACCAATTCGGAATGGGAGTAATTTCTGAAATCATGTTTTTCACAAGCTAACGTTCGAGCCATAGATCTCATATTATCCTCCTGCAGCGTCTACCAACTTAAAGCGCAACATGCTTGATGTTTCCATTAAACCAAGTCCATTATGTCACATTTTATATTATTTAATCACAAACCTTTTTCTTTTGTCTTCAATCTTGGATTCAAACAAAAAGATAGAAGGTCGAATATTCATACCTCCCCATATGGATAAGAATTAAGAAATTCCTAGGAAACCCGAAACGAAGTCGTTTCATGAAGCTCCAAAATATCTAGCTGGTAGACAAACACACGATTATTCGTTTCCCTCTAATAATACCCAACTTGCAGATTTTAAAATTCAAAACGGTCAGTCCGTTGGGCCAGCCAGCCTGTGGGTGAATGATTTAGGGTGGCCAACCCTAATTTAACCCCGGTCAAATCCCACTAACCCCGGTCAGATCCCCCTCCCTTTATAACCCAACCCAATCCCCCACTCCATTTCTCACCCCAAAACCTAAACGGCGTCTTGGTAAACGCCGCTTCATCTTCTCCTCCCTCTTCTTCTTCTTCTTCGTTTTCGAAACCCTAACTCTAATCTCCGAAAATGAGAGAGTGCATTTCGATCCACATCGGCCAGGCCGGAATCCAGGTCGGAAACGCCTGCTGGGAGCTCTACTGCCTCGAGCATGGGATCCAGCCGGACGGCCAGATGCCGAGCGACAAGACCGTCGGCCGCGGCGACGACGCCTTCAACACCTTCTTCTCCGAGACCGGCGCCGGCAAACACGTCCCCCGCGCCATCTTCGTCGACCTCGAGCCCACCGTCATCGACGAGGTCCGCACCGGTACCTACCGCCAGCTCTTCCACCCCGAGCAGCTCATCTCCGGCAAGGAGGACGCCGCCAACAACTTTGCCCGTGGCCACTACACCATCGGCAAAGAGATCGTCGATCTCTGCTTGGATCGGATCCGGAAGCTCGCCGATAACTGCACCGGGCTCCAGGGGTTCCTGGTGTTCAATGCCGTCGGTGGAGGTACCGGGTCGGGTCTCGGGTCGCTTCTTCTGGAGAGGCTTTCGGTGGACTATGGGAAAAAGTCCAAGCTCGGATTCACTGTGTATCCTTCTCCTCAGGTTTCCACATCTGTTGTGGAGCCGTATAACAGTGTGCTTTCTACTCATTCTCTGCTTGAGCACACCGATGTGTCTGTGCTGCTTGATAATGAGGCCATCTATGACATCTGCCGCAGATCCCTGGACATTGAGCGTCCAACTTACACCAATCTCAACCGCCTCGTCTCTCAGGTAATGGATCAAAAACTTCTTGTGCATTGTTGATATTGATGTGGTTTGAATGAATTTGATTATTGACTATGAGAGGCTAATGTGATTATTGATTAGTATTATCTTATGTGCTTTTGAATCTGCTTAGGCATAACATATGATAGATTTAAATCTGGTTATAGATGATGATAGGGTTAACTTGAAGTCAATTAATTGAAAAACTGTTTACAATTGAAACATTATAACTAATCTATTGAATAGAATGGGCATATTATATACTAACGTGCTTTTGAATCTGCTAAATGATGAGTATGATGGGGTTAAAGTGAACTTTTTGGAATGATGATTTGAATATGTGTTTGTAATCAAACTAAAGCTGGTGTGTTTTGAATTGGTGAGTGATTAATTAATGAGTTTTGAATCTGATTATTTGTTTGTTTTCTGGGATTTTTGATCAAACACTTCAATAACTAATACTGATGTATTTTGAATTAGGTGACTGATTATAATGATGGGTGTTGAATCTGATTGGTTGTTGATTTTCTGCGATTTTGAATATGAAAGTTAACCAATGTGTAATGAAGTGGGTGACTGATTATAATGATGGCTATAAACCTGATTGGTTGCCTTTCTTTGATTTATAGGTGATTTCATCTTTGACTGCCTCTTTGAGGTTCGATGGGGCTCTAAATGTGGATGTGACTGAGTTCCAGACCAACTTGGTGCCATACCCGAGGATTCATTTCATGCTTTCCTCCTATGCTCCTGTGATCTCCGCAGAGAAAGCATACCATGAGCAGCTCTCAGTGGCTGAGATCACCAACAGTGCTTTTGAGCCTGCTTCCATGATGGCCAAGTGTGATCCTCGCCATGGAAAGTACATGGCCTGCTGTTTGATGTACCGAGGAGATGTGGTGCCAAAGGATGTGAATGCGGCTGTGGCGACCATCAAGACCAAGCGTACCATTCAGTTTGTGGACTGGTGCCCTACTGGGTTCAAGTGTGGTATCAACTACCAGCCACCCACTGTTGTTCCAGGTGGTGACCTTGCTAAGGTGCAGAGGGCTGTGTGCATGATCTCCAACTCCACCAGTGTGGCTGAGGTGTTCTCTCGTATCGATCACAAGTTTGATTTGATGTATGCCAAGCGTGCTTTTGTGCATTGGTATGTGGGTGAGGGCATGGAGGAAGGAGAGTTCTCTGAGGCCCGTGAGGATCTTGCTGCTCTGGAGAAGGATTATGAGGAGGTTGGCGCCGAGTCTGCTGAGGGAGATGATGGCGATGAAGGTGACGAGTACTGATTCTGTTGCTATGTGTGGGTTTATGGTGAAGCTATGCTATATATGGCTTTCTATTTTACTGTTATGTTTTGTATTGGATGTTTAATGCTGGATATTCTTGTCGGTGTGTGGTGTATGTGTTCGATGCATCATACCATTGTAGTACAAGCACTTCTATCTTAATTTGTATGTCAAAGTTTCTATTGCTTCTGCGATATACCCAATCTATAAAAGTATGTGTTTAATATGATTCTAATGTTCTCTATTGCATATGATGATTATAGTTCTTGAAAACTTCCGGTACAAAGTGCGTATCAAAGGTATAATTGTTATTTGGGAAAATGCCTGCACAAAAACATCTAGACTAAAGCCTTATCCAATGAAATTTTATTTGAGAGCTCATTCCAATAAAACTACATAAAAAGACAAATTTACCCTCACATTCAACTAACCCTATATTTTTAGTTTTCACCGATCTAAACTCTCTCTCTCTCTC
>NC_020495.1:14894083-14900444 GCF_000184155.1 Fragaria vesca subsp. vesca
CTCTAACTACTCTCTCTCTCTCTCTCTCTCTCTCTCTCTCTCTCTCTCTCTAATGTGAATCACGTCGCCGGCGAAGCACCGGCGCGAGGCTAGATCCCTCACGTCGGCCTTCGTCATCGCCTGACCTAACCGTCACATCTCTTCCATCTCCGACTAGTCCTCTTTCAGAGATTTTTCCATCTCCTCCATCTCTGTCGTGAGAGGTTGAGACTCTGAGGTCTCTTTTATTCCACCTTTATGTAGCTCTACGATGCGCCCAATCACCCAGTCCCCAGCGCTGTCGCCGTCGTCTCTTCTGTCGCAGCTCAACCTTGTCGTCCCACTCACCGGCGCCACCACCACTGCCTTCTCCCTCCTCCTCTTCCTCCTCGTCTGCTTCCGCAAAATCACCCGCAACCGCACCGCTCGGGAAGCCGACTCCAAGCCGCCTCACCACTTCTCCTACTCCCTCCTCCGACACGCCACCAACTCATTCTCCCCCACGTGCCGCCTCGGCCAGGGCGGCTCCGGGTCCGTGTTCCTCAGAACGCTCCAGCACGCCGGGAATGACGTCGCCGTGAAACTAATGGATTATTTGTCCACAAAGAGGTGAGATGGGAAAGATTTGATGTAATACACTGTTTTGTTTTACAAATTTTAGAAATTATAATAGTGATTTTTGAACATAAAGTATATTTTAACATGATTATTGAGGCCAATTGCACGTTATTGGGGTCAGTTGCACATTACTGGGCGTCAGTAACACAATTACTGAGGGTCAGTAATTAAGTTACCCGGGGTCAATAGCCTTTTAGGGAATCATTACCCAGTTATTAGGGGTCAGTAACTCAGTTCCCGCGGCCGGTGACCAAAGTAACTCAGTTCCGGCGGTTGGTGACCAAAGTAACTTAGTTACTGGGGGTCAGTAATCGAGTTTCCAGTAACTGAAATCCGGCGACAGGAGAAATAAGTTGATTATTGGGGGTCAGTAACCCGATTATTAGGTGTCAATAACTTAATAAGTTGATTATTGGGGGTTAGTGACCCGATTATTAGGGGTCAGTAACTTAATAAGTTGGGGGTCAGTAACTGGTTATTGGGGGTCAGTAACCCAGTTATTGGGGGTCAGTAATTGGTTATTGGAGTCAGTAACCAAGTTATTAGGGGTCAATAACTGCTTATTGGGGGTCAGTAACTGATTATTGAGGGTCAGTAACTGATTATTAGGGGTCAGTAACCGAGTTATCGGTGACCGAAATCCGACGACCGAAGAAATTCCGGGGGTCAGTAACTGATTATTGAGGGTCAGTAATCGAGTTATCGGTGACCGAAGAAATTCTGGTGACTGGTGACCGGAGTCCGGCGACCGGTAACCGGAGTCCAGTGAGGTTCCGGCAAAGTCTTCTCACCGTTTCACTTTCTCTCTCTTTATACATGTTAAAGTGGTAAGGGTAAAATTGTCTTAAAAATATACAAAAATTATTATTTTATTATGACTTTAATAAAAATTTATGTATTTTGACATAAACAAGAACACCTTATATTGAAATGAGCTCATGTCTATTAAATTCATTGGAATGGGTAATAAGAGATTTAAATTAGTACTAAATGGGCATTTTCTCTTGTTATTTTGTTGAGGGTATAATTGTTATTTCGTTGTTTAAGTTGGTTCTTGGGAATTAAAAATCTGATTTTGTTAACAGGAATAAAATTCTTAAAATTAAGGTTAATGGACAATGACCCTAAATTTAACCCTATTTATATAGATTCCCAATCGCATTGACCGTATCAATGAGCCTATAGAAAATAAATAAATAAAAATCCTAATCCCACTAGGCTTGCAGTCTATTAAATTCCCAATCCTAGTGAGATTCCTAATCCTAGTCAAACTCCTAATCCTAGTCTGGTCATGGGTTCAGGGTTCTAGTACTATATATATACACACATTCGATACTGTAAGACAAAACATACACTTCTTAGAAGTAGGCTTAGGATTTTGTCTTTTTGTGTCTAAGAGTTGAAGAAGATGACTGACGCCCCATTTGGTCAAAGAGTTGAAGAAGCTGACTAACGCTCTAGTTGTTCTTTTCCTTGGAAAGCAAGGGAAACAAAGGAGAAGCAAGCTTGATCTTAAGAGAAAACTTTTCCGAAAAAAGCCAACAACGAAATTTGAAGACATATACCAAATCTGTCCGCAAGAATGTTACTCTTGGCAGAAACTACATGTGGATGTCATAGGGAACATCCTTGAGCGTCTCAACGTAGGTGATCGCATACGGTTGAGCATTGTCTCCAAACATTGGAACTCGATTGTTACACAAAGACATATCTGTGGTGCTCCACATGAACTCCCCTGGTTACTACTCCCTCACCCTAAAAGATGGGAATATCTGAGCTTTCTTAGTCTCTCCGAAGGTAAACTTGTCGAGTTGAAGAAGCTGCCTAAGTCGGTTCAAGGAGGCTGGGTTTATGGGTCTACTAATAAAGGTTCCTTGATCATAGTAAAGGAACAAGGACTTAAATCTGCTATGTTCCTAGTAAACCCAGTTTCAAGAGCTCTACACAAACTTCGTCCCTTGAAAACAATTCCATGTTTTCGGGAGTTTATAAAAACGAGGGAATGGAAGCGTTACGGTGCCAACTTTTTCTGCCCTCGCATTGCGGTGGATTGTATTGATTCAAACAAATAGACGATGGCCGCAGCAGTTCTAAACACTTATAAGACACTTGGATTGTGCAGACCTCTGGAGACAAAACATGGAGTGTCTTCCAGGTAATAGATAATGAGCAAGAAGATTGCCTTGTTGTTGATATATTGTTTTCTTGTGGGACTTTATATGCTTTGGTTCAGTGTCGTCAAAGGGATGGTGAAGTCCATGCTACACGAACTTTGAAGTTTGAAGACAATGGCTTGGAAGTGAAGTTGAAGTTGGTATTCGACAAGCATGAAATCTTGAACGGGAGCATTGATGAATATCATAGCAACTTTAAGGTCGAGTACAATCCAACCTACTGCTCAGCGTTATCAGAATCCACCAAAAATGAAGTCTTGGTAATTCATCAAATAAAAGACAATACTCTTTATAATCCAGACGCACCTCTCAATAATTCATGTTTGAGGACAACTAGTTTCAGGGCATATAAGATTGACCAATGCAAGGACAAGCTTGTCACGTTGCAATGCTTGGGGGACGAGCTGTTATTTTTAGGAGAAGGAGGATCATTTTCTCTTCCCAATAATGATTTCCAAGGAGTAGGAAAGAACCGCATTTATTTTGCAACACAATACAACATCCTATTCAAATCACCACTTACATCTCGAGAGTTTGGCATATTCTATTTAGATGACGGAAGAATTGAGCGGCCTTCTCTAGCTCGCGATCGAACTATCAACATGTCCCTGCTATATAAGCCTACATGGTTCATCCCATATTTCTAGCTGACTACATCTTTGTAGTGATGTATCGATCGATATTTGTTTTTAGTTTGCTATTGTTCTAGTGACAATTTTTTATTTGATTTTTGTGTTTGAGAAAAGAGCTCCTATACTACAAATTTATTCGTGTGATTTGGGCGGTAAAATTATGATCGTAAGGATGGCAAATGCATAGTTCATAGACCAATATCATTTGCATATCCCCCCACCCAGTCTTCATGAAAATATGCAAAAGCAGACATAACTCCAAGAGAGATATCAAATCTTTGCTTCCAGGATTGGACAACAACCGAGTTGAAGCTTCTGCCGACCACTCGACCATGATGCATGTCAAGGCTTGAGGCTACAATATGGTATGAGCTCATAAACCAAGACTTGCTCATTATTCCCTCAGCACCATTCATGAAGTTGAACTAGCTTTTGTATTGCAAACAATACACAGTCGTTCCAAACGCAGTTATAAAAGGATTACAGAAAACAGTCAATCCATTGTGGTGGTTTCCTTTTGTTGTGAAAGAAAGTTCTTGAGGTGATGCAAATTTTCATGTCTCCTGGCCTCAGTGATGTTCAGGAAACAAGTGTATATGCATTAATCTGGATCCTTGATAACGCAGAGAAGAGAGGCAGCTATTTATCCCAATAACTAGGAGTCGGGTTGGTAACGCTTTATCTAAATTTAATTTGTATTGTCAATGATAACTTTGGAATCTCCCTCAATAAAAAACACCTTCCAATACCGTCAACTAGAAATTTTTGGAAAGATCAGAAACTTAACTTTTCAGTACTTTACACAATGCCAGTTTCCACCAACTGAACTCTTAGAAGCGTCCCAGTTTTTGAACTAGGAGATTCTCTATTTCTAGTCTCTTCTTCACCATCAACGCATACTTGGGTACCAAATTTGTCTCTGGAATTGCTGCCAGTCTGCACTCGAGAGATGTCTTTTGGATCTTATCCCCGTACACACAAGAGAAGGGCACAAAAGTACCCTTTTTGCTGCATAGCCAACCGTGAGCAGCCCTCAATGCAGCTCCTAGGGAAGCCGAATCTGTAAAGAAAACCAAGTGATGACCCCATGAAGCTAATTTTAAATGGAGTAAAGCAAAGATATAATCAGTTTAAAAAAGACGATCAATTCAATCCATGAGATAAACTTGGTAAGAAGTAGTTTTAGTGACCATTTACACATTTGAGCATCCTAGATACAGATACAAGAGATTTGGCACTTCATTCAAAAATAGGAAAGACAACAGAAGGTGTACAGTGCTTACCAGGTCTTTCAACTGTGTAGACCTCACATCCAAAAATATTTGCTGCTACACCCAGGATGTGGCGATTTACAGACCCACCTCCAGTAGCTATTATTCGTTTTGGAGGGCAAGGCATTCCAAATCTTTCTGCATGACCACGCATCGATAGGAACTGTCCCTCTATTACTGCTCGGCACTGCAAATAATCCTGTCTTAGGAAGAGTTATGTAAGATATCATCTACCTATTTGCATCATGACCAATTACAAGAACAAACCTCAACCATACTGCCAAATTCCTGCTGCTCTTCACGTACACTCACACCCTCCAAAGTATCACCCGTGAAATTTTCAAGAACGTACCAGTGGTAACCAACTGGATGCATAAACTGAAGTTATTTCTAATTTCTTGCATATGTAGGATCTTAGAACAATATAGTTGAAAGGTTGATTATCCTATGCAATGCAGAAAGCTAGATATACCACCTGTTTCAAGAGTGCATAAAGAAACCAAGACCACAAGGGAAACAATTATGGAAGCAACAGTGCAGAGTTAAACTCCCTTATAATTTTTGAATATTAGCGTCTGTGTCAGCTTATGTAATTCCCAAAGAAATATTAAGAACCAGCCAACTAGTCAAATCAGGTTTAAATACAGTTGTTACTTGGCTGAAACGGGAGAAACATCAAGTAATTTTAGAGAAAACCAACACAGGAAATAAGGCAAATCACAAGGATATGCCAAAATATGTAGGGACACTAGTGACTGGGTACGAACTTACAAGTGAATAGAGAATTATGAAAAGAGCCCAACCTGGAAGTGGGGGGAGAATTTCATGCTCTTTGTAGTAGAAACCCATCTTTCCATCTATAGCAAAAATCACAATGTAAAATGGAGAATAGATTACAATAATAGATAGAAAGTAGCTCAGATAAGACATGTACCATTAAAAGCAGGTGTATGTGTAAGGTTCGAACTGAATTCCTCCCAATTACTACGTGCATGGCGGTTGCGAATATCTATAACAGAGATTCAGGTCATATTAAAGAAGCTACAGGGTATTGCAATTTGAACCCAGACTTGTAGAAAACACATGAGTACATACCTTCACGAGTTAGAGACCCATTCTTGTAACACAACATTACCATGTAGCCTTTCGTGTCAACAGGATTAGGGAAAACATGTCCTTCCAACCCAGGTTGAGGATCCTCAGTAATCCCAAAGACCTGAGCATCAACAATAGGAAAATTATAACAGAAGATTTTACAAAGAATGCAGAAACATAGAAGCTCGATTAGTGACTTATAAGAAACACTTGAAATTCTGATCATGACACATGAGATATTTATCATAGTTTACTGAGTGAATCTTTTAAATCCCATTGCCCTATGCCCTACAAGATAATGCAATTGGCATGACAGTGGATTCATAAGATCCCATGCCATAATATATCCGTTTTGCTTTTGTTTGTTATTAAAAGAGGCGGGAAGATAATGCGATTGGGATGACAGCGGATTCATAAGGATCCCATGCCGTAATATTTCTGTTTTTGCTTTTTGTTTGTTATTAAAAGAGGAGGAAAGAAATATGACTGACAAAAGAGAGAGAGAGAGAGAGAGAGAGAGAGAGAGAGAGAGAGAGAGAGAGAGAGAGAGAGAGAGAGAGAGAGAGAGAGAGAGAGAGAGAGAAGAGAAGTA
>NC_020495.1:14900464-14918586 GCF_000184155.1 Fragaria vesca subsp. vesca
GAGAGAGAGAGAGAGCATGAAGACATATAATAACTTCAGAAAACAAAAACTGAAAAGCCATCTGAAATTGTTCTCATAACTTTTCTTTTTAGCATTTATTCCCCTTCACTCAAACAAGTCTCATCTCTCGTCTATCGCTCTTATTATTCTCCAATTTCGTTCCTTTAATTCCAACAACGACACAAGAACAAAAAACAACAACTCTAACCCAAACAATCCCTAAGAATTACTACTTCCACTTACAGTATCACTTGTGCCAAGACTCATGGCAAGATCCCCGGGGGTACTTAGTGTTAAGCCTGCACATCAAAATGCTTCCACTGATAAGTTAAGAAACAACCAAAATATGGAAAACCTCCTACCAAATAAAAGAATAAATTACAGCAGAATGTCAAAGACATTTCACCAGTTCATTGGATAATTAGAGTACTAGTAAAAAGTGCAAGGATCCGGTGTTAGAAAATAAGAATATCAAGCACCTGCAAGGCTGTTAGGGTTGTCTCCTGACCACTGAATAACCAAGCAATTCTTGTTGAACTTAAATCTGAAGAGAGAGACTAAGACAGTTAGTACACATGAAATACAATCAGTGTCTAAAATCACAATAGTGGCACAGTAGTTCTTTCAATTTTAAAGCATCCATGACCATAATTTCTAAAGGTAAGATTGTAAGAACGTAATAAACGACCTCAAAAACATCACAGCTGCATGAAAATAAATAACTGCCACTACCTCTCTACAAAATAGGGAGAGATGCGACCAGCGACAGCATGTGCAGGGGCCAGTTTTCCAAGTTTTTCCTCCAAACCAGGGGCAGTAGCCTTCAATAAACATACATACAAAAAAAATTCAATTAAACTGAAACAGTACTGATTAACAAACTCGGCAAGATCACTGTATAAAAAATATTACTGTTAAAGCGACAGACCTCTAATACTGTTTCAGACCAGGCCCTTTTCTTTATATCCATCAAGTTCATCCCTGCACCGTCAGTTTCGTCAATACATGCATATCCCCCAATTAGAAGAGATGCCATGAAAGAACTGACAAGGGAGATCCTCTCAGTATCGTTATAGACTTCAGGACGTGTCTCAAATATTTTCTTGATCTGTGGTCCTGTGAACCTTTCGTAAGCACGTGATCCTGTTAGTTTGGACAACTCCAATGCTCCACCAACAGCATTCTCTAATTCCTTACACTGTGCTGTGGTGCTGCTGTCCATCCATACCGGCGATTCCTTTACAGAGAAAGCATCATTGAACTGCTGCAACAATGGCTTCTTGGGATCCAAAGATGATAATATTGCAGAACTCCCATTCTTCCAGTAGACACTCCCATGTTGCTGCCCACTACCAGAAACAGCAGCAATCTTCCCAAAATTTAAATTAGATTTCAAAAGTCTATCAAGTACGAGATCTAGAGCTTCTATCCACATCAATGTGGGTGAAACTATTCTCCCATTAACTGAGGGGTCTCGGTAAACTCCATCTTTAGTGTTGTAATGGGGCAACGCAGTGTCGAATTGGATAAGCTCTGAAGTAACAATGTTGAGATTGGAGTCTAGCACAGTTGCCTTCAAAGACCTTTTCAGTACAAACCAAAATATAAATAAAAATAAAGTTTAACCCAATTCAGATACACAACATCAAATTTCATATGTGAATCCAACCATCAGGAACAAAGATTAATCCCCTAAACTAGAAAGAGGAAGATAACCATGCCATTTCTTGACCAAGCCAAAAAAGGGTTCCCATTTCCAATAATACACAAAACATTCCTCCAACTCAAAATGGAGCTCCTAGACTCAGTTAGGGCTATTGTCATATCTATTATTACACTTCATATACCAATTTGCATTGTGTGTGATTCTGGCATTACATGTGTTTATATAATTATATCTCAATGTGAGTGATCATATTGAAACCAAAGATGTATATAAAGAATCATCAGTTCGTCACTAACATTACTTTTTGCATTTACATATGTATCTAAAAACTGTGTGATCATACATTTACAACAAAGACATATAAAGAGTATGCAGAATCATGAGTTCATCATTGACTTCACTGTGATTGAAATGCAATGAAACAATGAGAAACCCAGAACCAAAACCAAACCAAAATTTCAAATTGGTGAAGTGGGCATATCTGATTTATGATCAGAAACAAATGAGAAGCAGGTAAAAGAGTGAGGGGATTGATAACTTACTGAGTAGAGCTGTCAAACCCAAGAAAATAGGAGTCCTGAGGCAACGAGTAATCTGCCATTGTAGTAACCTCTGATTGATTCTACTCTGTTTTTCACCACCCACCTTCAATTCACAGTCAAATTCTCTTTGGAACAGAGAGTTGTTTAGAACGTATTTAAATAGAGGATTTTGGATAAGGATGAAAAAAGATTTGGATGAAATTTGGATATAGGATAACTCTTTTGATTAATTTGGATACGAAGGAAACGATGTGATCATGGTTATATTGGGAAACTGGGAATCAATTTGACAATAAATACTATTTCTTTTCTTTTTAGAACAGATTTGACAACAAATAAGAGTTCAAGACCTCAAGTTACATGAAATCCGGTCGACGCTTTCCAATTTTCTTAATCACAATCGGATAGGGAAAATGCATATACAAAATATCAAAATTTTTGAAACATTACGTGTTTCTTTCTTTTTCTATATCATTTATTAGTATAAAATTACGGATACGTAACAATACAAGATTATTTTAAACACTGAACTAGGTTCATTATCAAAAAATTTCGAATGACCATGTGTCCGTAGCAATATCCGTCTTTATTAGAATTCCCATGCTATCAGTTTTTTCTGTTGAGAAGAACTTCCCATACCATCACTTGTCCCAAAACCACATATGACATGATGTTAGGACTAGGTGATCAAACTTCTTCAAGAAAAGCAAATGCCAAAGTAAATTAGTAATGACGAATGAATTTATATATTTTTTTCTTTCTGAAAGAGATTGATATATTCATTTTGTAGAAACGACAATTATAACAAACAATGACGTGTACAGCTACTCGTTTGTGAGTTGAACTCTAATACCACTAGTTAGTGTTTCAACAGGTAACTTTTTTCTCTTTTCAACAGGTAACTTGGATCCATATTTTAGTTAACTGAGATAATGCAAGATAAAAACATGGCTAATTAATTGAGAGCCAGGATAACATTGAATTTATCCAAAACTCCAAATCAAATCAAAAAGAGAAAAGCAAACGACCACTTTGTTATTGCAAGAAAGTCACAAGTGAATCTCATTGATTATGAACCTCAGTGTTTAGTTATCCAAATCATTTTGGTATTGCAAGAATCTCGTGAATTTGTTCTGGCTCCCATAGTCACAAGTGAATCTCATTGATTATATCAGTGGAGTTTGGCAAAAACGAAAGAGACTATCAAATTTGTAACTGCACACTAGAACCATTCCGATCTCTATCATCTGCCTAAAATACAGGATAACCTTTAATCACAGAATCTAACTATTCTATAGTATAAGGAAGAACAAGAGGAGTTACAGCTTCTAATACATTCACTACAGGGGAGCTTGATTTTCCAACCTTCGGGTAAGCACAAGCCACAAGGCCGGTGGTCACTTCTAGTAAACTTCACATTCAGCTAAACAGTGGTACAATTTCTACCTGCAAAATGAGTTCAGTTCTAAGCTGATAATGTACAATGGCTGACGTCTTCAAGCAGCACATCCTCGATGTGTAAAAGGGCATGGCCGCTGTTGAAAACTCCACCTCCAAAAACCCTCTTCAATTGGCCCTTGGTTTGAAGGAGGGAAAATACCCGACTAAAGGGTAGGCTAGAAAAGAAGACAAGTTGATAGCAACTGGTATTACCGAAATAGGTCTGGGAAAGACCACATGATGAATCTTGCAAAAGTGTCGGATTCCAAAAAATCAATATGAGCGGCCCTTCCAATGAATGTGTTCAAGTTCTTTCCATACGCGGAGGTGTCAAAATTGATGTCACAACGCATGAAAACTCGATTCTCAGTGCGAGGAGACCGTATTTGATCCAAGCAGTCATTCAGCATTTCCAAAAACACCTTGCCCCTCTTCGAAAAGTCTAATGAAGCAGCTTGGCACATATCTATTCTCGCAGAATGGTAAGGAACATAACCATCCTGTGAAACATGACCAATTAATAGCAGCAGGGGGATATATTATCATTTACCAATTGTTAGGTACCACACTAGTTGACTCACTAAAACAATCATGAGAGACAAATATTACTATAATTGGAATGTGAATCCTATAAAGGTTCACAACATTCTAGGTAATCCATTTTGGCCTAAATAGTAAATACATCTGAGTAAAGGTGAAGGGTGGTTGTTGCCTGTTGGTTGAGTATGGAGTAAGCCTCATACTTAAGACGGGAAGAATTACTGTTACACAAATCGAGATAGTGGCATAGTTATTAAGTACTGAGAAAACGAAATGAACTACAGAAGCTTGAAAGCTCTGACTCCATAGAGTGTTGCTTACACAGTGAAGGTTTCTGATTAGGTACAACTTTTTATTTCTTTCAGTGTGGATTCAATTCAATGGTTATGGTCTTATGGATGACAAAAGAAGTAAAGATGGGTTGTTAGTGATGTAGGTGCTCAAACACAGCATCTCAACATTAGACGTGAAGACAAACATCAGAGGGATAACAAGCATTTTAATCATGTAATTTTTGTTTTCAACAACTCCCTAGGGAAGGGAAGTGAGAGATAGATACCTGTGGTGAAGATAGCAGGATTATATGCTTGAAATACTCTAGTGTCTTCTTCTGTGGAAAAAAAAAAAAACTATTTAGATATTACAAATTAAAAAGTCAGATTTATCAAGATTTCTTAGACCCCGTTCTGATTTGTGTAAGAACATGTCATTATTAGGTTCATTTGAACTGCCCCATATTGTATTAAGCCTGATTCTCTTCGTATTCAAGCTTTATGCCTCAGTTCACTATTTTGTTCCTTCATATACCTCCCCATAATGCAAACTAAAAGCCAGATTCATAGATTTGATTACTTTTACCAAGATCACAAACACTTGTGAAGTCACGAGGCAACCATCCAATGGTTGAGCCACAGACTTTCAAAAGAAAAAGATTTTGATCCAAAACAGAGAGTATCCATTGAAAATAGATTTCTTTCACTACCTTACAGAGCTGGTAAAAGAACGTATTTTGGAGGTCTGGATCATCTGTGAAAGTAAGTTGATGAATACATTGAGTGTTCTTGAGCTTCTTCAAAAGCCATAGCCCAGAGTTAAATAAAGAGTTTGAACTGTATAGATACCCCAAGTGTGGACCCGATATAGAAACATATACGTATAGGTATCTAAGGAACGGCTCCATCATAACCTCTGCAAAAACAACAGACGAATCTCACACCAACTGCAAATAAGGCAAAACATGAAATCCAAGAACATGAAATCCAAGATTTCATTACCTGTTAGTGCCGTTCTTATTATGACATTTCCAATAGAATGTCCAACAAAGCTAAGCTTAATATCTGCTAAGTTTCCAGATCTTGAAGCTTTATCCATTTTCTTTTTAAGGAAAGTAATAACTTCCTGAGCTAACCTTTGTCCCATTTCTCTGAAATCACTGGAAGTTTTGTCTTCATTTGCCTCTGACATTAGAAACTCTGCCTTGGGATCTACCAAAAGCCATTGATTTCGAATGAGCCGTAAATCCAGATGATGCCCCTGAAGTATGAAAATTTTAATAAGAATCCATTTATCCTCTATCGTATATAACAATCCAGTACAAAGTGCATATCAATAGACTAAAAAAGCTGTTCCATCAACTGCACTGGTAAGGTGCACAGTAGCAGCAAATACATGAGTGACCAACAATAAGTAGTCTAATCCATAGAAATAAACTACAAACTTTTAACATCCTTTAGAAGCAAAAAAATAAAAATATGAGCATCATGCATACAAAGTTTTAGAACAGGCGGAAGCTGCGGTACGAGCCCCGTCAGTCCCAACAGATCCAATAAAAAAAATTATATCAATTCCGCTCTCAAGTTTTTGTGAAAGATTGTTTTCTTTTGTAAAAATAAGGTACTACAAATACTTGGCAAGTTTTCTCTTAGATTGGAATCATGCCTAAATAAACAGCATCATTATTGTTGTATCAAAAAAGAACTTCCATTGTAGCTTAGCAACTGTTTATACAAATATACAATGAAAACTATCTGTGAGGGTTGCAAAGAAAGAACAGAAAAACAGTGAAATATATTTCATGGAAGCTGTAGAGAAAAACTAGCCTGAAATCCATGCACAAAGACAACAATCTTCAAAACACGGTTTCTCTTTGAGGAGCTATAGCCAGATTGCTTGTTTACAGATTCTGACCCAGATCCAGTTTCCAAGCCAGGAGCGTTTAACACATCCAAATGTCTCAAGTAAGAATTTTCACTAGTAGTACGCCTAGGTGCATTCATGACACGCTCCACAATAACAATAGGAATGCTTGATGGATCTCCAAATATATGCAAGTCTTGAATTGATCGATTGTTAATCTGCATATAAGAAAACAAGACTAAGCACCTAATTAAAATAATAAATTCCAAATCCAAAAACAATAACATGGGATTGATGTGAAAGTAAAACTACAAAACTCACCTTCATTTGTGCAATACTTCGTCTGTGAAGCTCAGCACGGGTAGCAGCAATCTGTGCCGGCTGTAGATAACAAAGTCAGGTCCACGAAACATGCATTGAAGAATCTATATTTGGTCAGAAGTACTCTATGCACAATGGCAATAAAAATTGACATATTGGACATCTTTTTAGTTTGCCTTTTGAAATTATGTGATAATGAATGCTTACATCATCATTCAGCTTCCACAAAGTTGGAGTTCTTCTATGGCCACCACTATTGGAAGACTCATCAAACCCGCTATTTAGAAAGTGATGAGGCATCTCAACCTTAGAGTAAACCATCCATATTGACCATTCAGCTCTTCTGTCTTTAGCCCATGTGTCATGCAAGTATTCCAACATCTTTGTTTTGTGAAACCTGTAATGAATAAATATCACCATACAAACAAATGCAGATGATCCGAAAAATAAATCGGACAAGTTAATTTTCTTTTCATGTAAAGGCTACACAAATAGGAAATTAATCATATCCATACTGAGGGATGTCCAGGTAAAGAAACTTTTCTTTTAGGGAACTCAGACTTCCATGAAATTGAAACACAACCTCTTCCAAACATATGACACCCAAGGAAAAATCTTGTGTTGTTTTAGTTGTCTGACACAGAGTAACATTTAATACCTTATGAAATATATTCCTCCAAAAAAGTTAGATCTGAGCGTTCATTTATCAGACTAGATCAACTGATCAAGGGCAATCGTTAGTCTAACTAGAATCATGGATGTAATTAGTTTTTCTAAACCACCTAAGCAGTAGTATCACCCTAACCACAGGGGCAACTTTTCGCCCAAAACTAACAATGGTGTGTGTAAAGCAGTATAACTATCTAACAGAAAAGATAACTGTAATAGTATCAGACAAAAGCAAACCTGTGGAATTGCAAAAACGTATTCCATAGATAGAAAAGTTGATCTCCCAATAAGTTAAAAGAATTCAGTACGGCACCCTTTGATAAAGATCGTGTCAATTCACCAGTGCTAGAATCTGATGCGCTATTTGCTTTCTAAGAAAAAAAATAAAATAAAAAAATAAATGAAGTTTAGTAAAAATGATAATGTTAAATCATAGAAACTTTAAATAAATATATTATGTGGAATGAATTAAGCAAGGACCTCAAGACCATTTTGTGGCTTGCCTTGTCCTGAAACTTTGTCATTTGCTGCAACCAAATTTTCTGGCAGCAAAGAATCGTTCATATCATCCATTTTAGAAATAAAATCAGTCAAATCAATCTCTTGGTCAATAGCCTTGCTAAGTGTCTGGAGCTCTTCAAGCAGTATACTACGAGCAGCTAGCAATTTTTTAAGAAGCATGATGCCATTCAAGTCTGCACTAGCTACTTGTTCTGCTGCCTAGTCAATAAAAAAGTTATCAACTGTTAGCAAATGATAGAACAACACTTCAAGAGATATGGAAAATGCGATATAAACCACAGACTGATATTACAAAGAAATAAATACAAGTTCAGTGATCTTGAGGACTAAAGCATTGAAAAAAAGAAAGCTAATAAGATATTCACGCATTGGTTAAAGGAACTTAATGCATCCCAATAAGCATAGACTGATATTTACAAAGAAATACATACAAGTTCAGTGATCTTGAGGACTAAAGCATTGAAAAAAAAGAAAGCTAATAAGATATTCACGCATTGGTCAAAGGAACTTACTGCATCCCAATAAGCATAAGATGCATTCTGTTCTCATTCATAAAAATTTCAATTTCACTATGGAAGAAGAAATTTCAGATAGAAAGATGGAGAGAAGTCCATCAGCACAGGAACAAGAACTCAAACAAAGCCTACCCAGACTAAAATAAAAAACCAAACCAAAAGGAGCTTAGTTCCAGACAATACAGGTAGATCTCTTTCTAAACTCTGGTTTCTACAAAGAGCATTTTTATGAAATCACCCTTGTCCAAAAGCAGATAAGGTATTTTCATTAGGAGCTAAAGGGTAAAACACCAGCTAACAATTTTTCTCAACACCAAACAAGGTTTGGTCTTGTTTTTCCTATGTTAATATCACCTCTGCAGAGAAGGAAATGTGTTTTTTTCTACCATATGCTAATTTCAAGATAACATGGTATTTTCTAAATCCGTGACATACCCATATTTACAGTTTATGTATCAGTGCTCACCACAGTAACTGCTGCTAGAGTCCATATGCATGTCTATGTGCTCTAATATTATGTGGAGGCCTGATATTAGTGGCATCCTCATATAGCAATAAGCAATGCTTCAGGACTATCTCATGGTTCATATAATAAATAAGCCTAGGTTATTAAATGAACTAGGGACAGTGTAAATTATATTTAGTTGTACTTTAAGCAGTAATGAAGTCCAAATTTTATACAGCAATGCCTACACAATCACACGCATGAGCTGTAATAGAAAACATAACATCTGCTGATAGGTGCATAGTTGCCTGATAGAATTGTTGTCTGAAAAATAAATGGGAATAGCTAACGTATTCATCAAAACCATATTGTCATCTAAAAATGAGACAAAAAATAAGAATAGATGGCAAAGATTCTAAAGTGAATAATCTTAAATTTTCCAAGTGCCAAGAGATATGCCTCGTAGAATTCAATGTGAAACATACTTGATTTGACTCAGAAGTTTCTCCACCAACATCTTCAGCAATCCTACGAATACTGAAAGAAATCAAATTACCAAGGTAAAATAACCAAAACTTTTAAAGACAAGTAATAGTTTCAATAACATAAAAACTATTAACCTCCCAGAAAAGGGGAAAAAATGTGGAACTCTAAACCACTTGAGAGACTAGATGAATATGTGACAAACCTGGATACCTTCGATGGATGCTTGTAAGAAGGAGCTTTCAGTAGACTGATGTGTATACTAATATCAACAAGCACTGAATGGAAGGCATCAAAATGAACAGGGCAATATGAATGCAAACCCAAAAGAGCTTTAGGAGGAATTCGAAATTCATGGACAGCAGCAGGATTAGCATCCAGAGCTGCCTGCAAGTCAGACCTGCAATTTGTCCAATGCAAGTAATGACATCACTTACAATTTGTGAATCATACTCATGCAAGAAAAAAATATGAATTATGTGAACCCACCTATTTCCCGATATGGGGGCATGCATCAGCTCAAACTTCAAGAGAACAGCAGATGAGGATTGACCCTGAAAATAATATACCCTATTAACATCAAATTTTATGAACAGTACTACATACTACTGGGGGTGGGCGGGGATCATGACAAACCATCCTTGAAAATTTAATTTCTTTTACAAAACAGGATTCTGTTACCTTTCCTGATTTTTTTATTTATAATTTACAAATTTGAACTGATCATGTCCTGTTAGGCAATAGTGATGCAAACTTTAGTCAAGCATACACTAATATCATTAAGATACCTAGCAAAGGATTTGTATATGTAGATTTGCACCTATTATTATGCAAAGAAAAGACAAACCAAGATGAAATTAAGGCTAGTTCTCACAAAACGTAAGCACTACCATCTTGAATAAATTCCTTCTACATGATTTATAGCTTACCATGTCATACCCACCCACACACCAGCGAATTCATAGAGGCTTACAGAGAGAAAGAAAGATAACCTCATATCCAGCAAGAGACAGATTGAACGATATCATGATTGATAAAAAGACGTCCTGTCTTGCATATTTGATACGAAAAGGCTGAGTTGAGAAGCTGTTGTCTGTATCATCAATCCTCCATACTCCATATACATCATCAGAACCAAGATCGGGAGCTGCCAGTGAAACCATTTAATCATTTCTAAGGCCTTCCCTCTTAATTTGTGAAACAGATATCACTTGACTGCCGGACAAGCCTATTAAATCTATATTTGACTGAAGCATAACACTTTTCTCTGCCTAATAACAAGAATCAATAAAACCACTTAATTATGTTCATACTATCAACTGAGTCCATCACACGAGTGGCAGTACTAGGCTACTAGCAACTATCAACTGCTCTATATGTTGAACCAATTCATTACTCTTCTCATTTTCTCACTAATTACGTATGCAAAGGCCAGTTTCCAAAACCATAAGGAAAAGCTACATTGATCAGTTTGCAGTGATAGCTAAACCCAATTAGGTCATGTAGAATTCGACTTTACACTGTCAACCCATAAAGTCTATGCTTTCACAAGATATATTTTCCTAACATAGCACCCAGTTTCTAATAAATTCAGCGAAAGCCGTATATTTCGGATTAGAGAAAAAAAAAGATACATCAAAATCTAAAGAACAATTTAAGATACAATAAAGGTATAGGTTTCGACTCGTATACAACAAACAACCAGCATTGCCCCCATTCCCTGACTCTCAAATGCAGCAATGCACATAGTTTATATGCTCAGAAGCTAGATGGGTACTTTATAATTTCATTTTTGATTCAAACAGTAACCAAGTAACAAAACTATGCTCTGTGAATGTCATTTCTTTTCTAGAAACAAAAGTAGAAAGCTAAAAGTAATTGGAAATGAAAGATGGGTACCTTCGTATTGAACAACTCTTGCCGGAGTGCCCCAGACGTCACTGTCCTCCCTTCTCATGGTGATCTTAATTTGGTACCATCTGCAAGTTTCGAAACAAAACATATAAATTGGGGATTCAAATTGAAATTGAGAAAAACAACGAAATGGGTTGATTGAAATGCTGACCCTTGTTGGAAAAGATCGAGATTATGGAAGCGGTGAATGTAAATAGCGATCTCCTGAACAGAGTCCAACATAGCCAGCGGCGGCCTGAGTTGATGAGCCAGCAGAGCCGGGTTGTTGGCATTTGACAATCGCTTTGATGAGGATTTATAGGGAAGACCAACCAGCCATCCCAGATGCCGAAACATCCGTTATCTTACGATCCACAATATTTGCATCACTTCCTCTTCCTCCCTTTGGATCAAAACTCCACCTGGGGCTGCTCTGCTGCAACACCTTCTTTTGTTTTTGGTCACACCTTTTCTTGTTTTTTCTTAACCTTCGAACGCCTGCATTATATTTCTGCATATAGTTGGGTGTGATTCATTTATTTTTCTTTATTCTTTTTCACTTCAACCGAACATTTACTTTTACTGGTTCAGTAATTCTTCTTGTCAAATAAATGCAGTCTACATTAAAACACATAACCAATTCATTCATTGAATCAAAAATTGATTTGATTCAACAAAATCAGGTATAGTCTACCAAGCTTACATAAACAAGAAACCAAAAAAACTGACCTAACCTATGTAGTAAACAAAAATAATGCAATGCGCATATACTTGTGGATGCTACTCTTGATTGTTGCAACTTGCAGGCTTCATGTATCATGTACAACAATTTTATCTGTCTATCATTGAACTGAATAATTTAAATTGAGATCTTACGCACTTTGCATATAGGGGATCATCATATGATTTTCATAATTGCAAAGTTAAAGAAATACCAACGAAGCTGGACAATAAGTCTTGCCTCATTTAATAAGGTTAGAAACAACCTTATAAGCTCAAATCCAAAGAAAATGCCTCCTCACCAAAGAAACAGCTTTTGAGAGTGTGAGAGACAAGTAAATCTAACAGCTGAAAATATATGTTTGATGCTTCATTTTAAATTGTATTAATTTCTGCTTTTATATTTAACATTGTGATTGAAATAGGTTTGTTCCTCACAATCCCTACTTAAAACGGTAAGTAAATGTAATTGGTAACCAACATAAACTAATTGACACTTTTTACTAAACAAAGACACTAAAAAAATCTATCGCCTTCTCTCCCTATCCGCTACTAGGGATTCGAGTTCGTACGACCAAATTTTCAAAACTTTGCGATGATAGACAACATTCTTTCAAGCGGCACTGGTAGCAGTCGATCTGCAGCAACAAGGGTTTCCTTGACCGCGGTGGGCCAAGCGGAGTTGATCGATTGCAAGCACTCCTTTCTGGTCGGCAGATTAGTCGGGTCTAAAACCAATTTCCCAGACTTCAAAGGTACAATTTCGACTATTTGGTGTATCAAAAAAGGTCTATGATGTAAGGGACTGATACTTTTTTCAATTTGATAAACTCTCAGATCGGAATCGAATTGGGAGATGAGGCCCTTGGTTCTATCGAAATAACATGTTGGTTGTGAATGGGTATGATGGAATTGGACCGTTGGAAGAGGTCCCTCTGATTCATATGGAGACATGGGTTGTGGTGAAGGGGTTGACATGTTGATAAGGAAGAAGGCGGCCATGTAGCGTATTGGTGAGTCGCTAGGAACAATTGAAGGGTTCGACAATACGACTTTCCATATAATGGAGGCTGAACAACGAGTCTAAATCCTCTTTGATGAGAGGCAGAGGATTACGAGCTAGATTTTTTTTTTTGAAGCATCACCAATTGTTGCGCCCGAATTAAAGCTTATCATTGACAAGGTGAAGGGATTCTGTAGGAAATGTGGTATATTTATTCATGAGGCATCAAGGTGTGACGTGTTTTTTTATTGAGGAGAAGGCTGAAATTATGAGAGAGATGTCAATGTAAGGACTTAATTAACCTTGGAGGACAACTCAGATGAGTATCAAAACCGTATTGTGGATGGAAGTCTAGGGCAGAAATCTGTGAACATCAAAAGAAGAAATGAATGCAATGGTAGAGGTCTTGACTCTAGGGTTGTGGTGGAGGTTCCTAGACAAACAGACATCTCTCGTTGATGAATTATCCAACGAATATGGATTACTTATAATCTCATCTATAGGACATGTTTAATCTTTCATTTTGTGGAGCCTTAAATTTTAGGCCCGGACCACCCGGTAGATACATTCTTCATAAATTCACGTCGTTATTCAAATGACAATAGTTATACCTTTCCTAACGGTAACAAGTTTGTTTAGCTCTACGAAACTTCACTTTTTTATTCTAAAACAAATAAGTTCAAATATATTTACGTACATACAAATATTACATATTTTTAGATCTAATAACTAAACCAAGTTGCAGTCTCATTATGACCAATCTCAGTAGCAGTAATCACAATTCTATCGGTATTATCCTAGCTGTAGTCCTGCAATGTCAAGGTGTGTAATATGCTTGATAAATATTCTCGATCAAATAAGGAAATTATTTCTTTAGATCGGCAAGGATTTCATCCTCCATAAGGTGTGGGTCAATATAACCAGAATATGTAACTTTGAAACACTTTCTAAAGTTGTAACGCTATGCTCTTTCTTGTAATGTTTGACACAAGTATGGGCAAAAATACCAATGGTTGCCTCACATAGTGTCCCAGTAGACTGGTCGATGAAATTTCTTAAACCAACACCATATTTTGGTAGACTTCATTAAAGCCAATAGTCTTTCTAGCAATAGTCAAGCCTGTAAAGCGGTCGTTTCACTCAGGATAACAACTCACGAGATGCTTTTCAAAAGCTCCATCTCTTTACAAATTGTGATGTTTTCCATGCATAGTCTAAGCATCTTTGTCAAGAATTCGAGTTCATCATCAACGTCCCACAAGGTTGGATAATTGACAATCTATCTAACATGATTGAGATTAAGATAAGGAGGATGTATCTTTGATGCTTCTACTGGAGCAAAATCGGGCTCAACTTGTATACAACTATATATCGGACGGAAACTTGTTCCACTTCTCAACTTGCAAATTTGGTATAATTGTTTTAAGAAATTCATGCAAAGCCTTGATGTCTATCGAGTACAACCCTAAGTGGTCAACATGATCGAAATTGTAGAATAAAGTTTCAAGCTCGGGTGTTATCCCTAAGGACACCTTTACTCAGCTTGCCGTGTAGTTGTTTTGATTGAGCTTCGATTTGTGCACAAATATATCTCATGTTCTTCCCAAACTTTCTTCAATGCCTTCAACATATATGCGTTTGAGAAATTATGCAGAACATTTTCATTTATCCAACAATTGAACTCTCTGATAAGTTCTTAAAAAATCAGTACGTGCTTGTTGTTGTGCTACACACATTTGTAGGGGTGTGTGAAATACTTTGGGTCATAACTCTTCTGCATAACCATATGTCTCCTACCTTCAGCGAGGTTTCCAAAATGGAGAAAAGAAAAAGGAATGAAGAAAGGAAGTGAGGAAGTAGAAGATGAGGGTAAAAGGCCAACGCGGTACAATGACAACACATTTTGTGAGTACAGATGCAACATTATGGCATTTCAAGAAGTATTAGCAAAGTTTGCAAAGAATTAGGTGATGACAAGGGGATATTAAGATGGAGAGAGAGATCGACTGGGTTGCAGATTGAGAGTGGTCCTCTTATCAGCTTAAAAAGATAAACGAGTTACTTCTCAGCCTTGCACTTTGCGTTAGCACACTACTCTCATTGTGGAACCCTGTGATTTAGAGCACAGACACTTATCTGTATGGATGGAATCATAGTCATATCCCCAGCCCCTATGAGATTTCTTGGTCTGTGATGAAATAGACTAAGAATATAAAACATACTCTATATATAGCATACTTTAGAACAAAAACCCTAGATCTGAAAAAGAAAAAAACTGGAAAAATGGGGAGGAAAAGCACTTCAACTCTCCCAAAACCAATTCCCCATTCAATTATCAATCACGCTGGTCCTTCCCGCTCCCAGGGTAGCCACCACGGTGAGGGAAACTGGCGGTTACAGATTCTCGGTTGGGCGAAGTGTGAAAGGGAAATTGGTGATTACTTTTGGTATCTCAACTTTTAAAAAGATGGAGGTCTATTTTGAACAGTGATATAGAGTTGAATTTTTAAATTTTCAAAACTTGGGTATTTTTCATATCTGAGTAGTAAGTTGAGTGATTACTTTTGCCAAAGAATTAAAGATGGAGTTTCAACAAGAGTAAATATGGAAAGCTTTGCACATAAATATCAACTCATCCCTACTTTTCAAAATGGATGATAGGTCAGTATGTAATCACTCAACTTATTGTAAACGCTCCAAGAAGTTATCTATTCGATAGGAGCATAATACATTTTAATTCCAAAAACCTAAAAAGATTTTGAAGGGAGTTTTGGTAGTAAAATAGACCTTATCATGACAGCACTACGACTAACAATTGAAAAAATTGAGAAATAATATTAGTAAATTAGAGTTTTAACTTTAACCCATTCCAAATCAAAACTAATATACATGTCAAAACCCAATTTTGGGGGAATCCGCTCTTTGTAACAACAACCTACCATTTTGGATGTATCTACTATTAATAAACAAAGCCTGCAAAATGTAAATGGTCCAGTGTATTTTGGTAGATAGATTGATTACTGAATTATATCTTGAAGGGATGATATGATGAGTGCCGAGCTAAATTTTTGAGTTTAATATACTTTAATCACAAAACCAATTTAAAAACAAAAACAAAAAAAAAACTTTTTATTAATAACTCACACACCCTACATATATTAATGAGATTTGAACCTATGATCTTAAAGTTAACAGTTAAACACCTTAACTAACAAAGTCACGGCTTACCGACACAACACCAAAACTACTATTGGTTTAAGTCCTGAAGGGATAAAATCGGCTATCCAAGGCACACATTTTTCATATCAGGAATTTTCAACAATCACACCACCGAATATCCAAGTCAACTTTTGACCAAATTTATAAAACTTTGCCATGGTAGACAACATCCTTTCAAGCGACACTAGTGGCAGTCGATCTGCAGCAGCAAGGGTTTCATTGAGCGCGATAGGCCAAGGGCCATTGATCGATTGCAGGCACTCCTATCTGGTTAGCAGATTGCTCGAGTCTAAAATCAATTTCCTAAACTTCAAAGGTACAATTTCGACTATCAAAAAAGATCTTTTTGTTAATGATGTAGGGGATATGTACTTATTTCAATTTGATAATCTCAGGGATCATAATCAAATTTGGAGAGGAGGTCCATGGTTCTATTGAAATACCATGTTGGTTGTGAATGGGTATGATGGAATTAGACCGGTGGAGGAGATCCCTCTAATTCATATAGAGATATGGTTGTGGTGAAGGGGCTGATGATGTTGTTAAGGAAGAAGATGGTCCTAAAGCGTATTGGAGAGTCGCTACGAACAATTGAAGGGTTCGACAATACGGCTCTCCAAAGAATGGAGGCTGAACAACAAGTCTGAATCCTCTTTGATGAGAGGCTTCATTGTAAAGCTTTTATGCCACCAATAAAGCTGAGCCATGTGTTAAAAGAATTTTATTTATATATTTATTATTCGGTTAAATTCGGTTCATTTCAGGCGGTTTTAGGACAAGAACCGGATCCAATCCATTTTTATTCGGATCAGACCGAATAAAAATATATAAATAATTTTAGGCCTTTTTTAGACCTGTTTTATACGGTTTAGTTATCCGACTCGTATTTTCGGGCCGTTTTTTTGGTTTTCAGGTCAAAACCGGATTTATGCCCATCCCAAGTTGGCGGTGCGATTTTGAAAGGTAGATCGAGATTTTGCTCGACCCAGATTGACTTCGATCTGAGTCGCCTTTCTCGCTTGCTTGAAGGTTATGAATGGTTGTGCCTCTTTTATGTATGACGATGGCGCGCGGCTCGGTTGGCGGGGCAGTTGGTCGATAGACAGTTGCAAAGAAGCTACTTTTGGGCCTGGTCCTAAAGTGGATGGGGGTTGGGCTTGGGCACTTAGGGCCCAAGTCTGGGTCAGTTTAGTTTTTTTGGTTTCTTGTGGTTTTTTTAGTTTGTTTTTGTTTTGGTGTTGTTTGTTGTCCCTCCTTTTGGGCGAGGGTGTTGGTTTTGGTTGGTGTTGTTGGTAGTTTTGGTAGGGCCATGTTTGGTTTTCATGTCTAGGGACTACCGGTGTTAACGTCGGTGTTTTCTTGTTGTTAATATAATAGGGAGGTTGCCCCTGCATATATGCTGGCGGCTTTGGTATATAGTGCTTTGTGGGGTTTTTTTTCTTGAGGTTAGTTGTAAGAAGGTATCGAGGCTTTTGGATACGGTTGATACATATATATACTTCATCTTTTGTTTTACACGTACATATGAGTGCAACGGTCATACAACACCTTCATCGATCTCCTCGCTTTGATAGGAAGACTGCAAACTTAATATGCTTGAAATTCTCTTATAGCTAGCTAGCTTAAGACATATGTAGACGACATCCATTTGACCATTCTTATTTAATATAGCTAGAAATATCAATATGTGTTACTTAGGAAATAAAAATTCATGCAACACACTTGTGTGCGTGGCCAAGGAAAATGAAAGCGAGTGTGGCTAATGCAATATAAACAAAGCTATGTACAAAAGATGGTACGACTTCACAATCCGAGTCTTTTCAACTAATTAGCTTGTTAGCTAATTAAGCTAATTGACTTATAACAATAGTTGGCTTAGGGGCGTAGCTATTATTAGGCCTGAAGGGGTCTAAACCCCCTTTAGAATTTAGAAAGTTTAGTGTGTAATTTAGTTAATTTCATTAAAAATTGGTTAAATTCTATCATTAAACCCCCCTCTCTCCTCCCC
>NC_020495.1:14918606-14999081 GCF_000184155.1 Fragaria vesca subsp. vesca
CCCCCCCCCCCCCCCCCCCCCAAAAGAATTTCTATAGATTGATTGGTCTTCATGTCTTTACAATCGAAATAGGTCTCTATATTGGTCTTTATGTCTTGATAATCAAAATAGGTAAGAAATTTAATAGGAAAATAAATTACTACTAACAAAATTTGTGAAGTAATAAATGAATAAATTACTACTTTCTTCCCTTGTATATTTGTAATATGAGTGCGTCTATTGCCACCCTACAAACCACTTTGCTCACCCTACATGCGTTTGATTTATTGAAAGACCAAAATAACCTGATGTAAAATTACAGCAAGGGACAATAAGTTGTTAAACAAATTATTATTATTTTTTTTATGAACACGTACGTACTTCATAAATCTTAATCCAAATTTATCATATTCGTTCGTTCTATATCTGAAGACGCTAACATTCAACTTGAAGATGAGGTGAACTGTTTGTATTTCTTCTTTTTTTCTTATCTTTTTTTCTTTGTTGATGCTTCCGTCTATCCCTTTACTCATTATTATTTTTCATGTCGATTTTATATGTAAATTCTCATGGACAACTGTACCGTATTTATAAACAACACATAAATCAGTTTAAAACATTCAGGATTATGGAGTAATGGAGAAGAGAATGTATGGTGAACAAAGTAGAATTGAGAAAGGTGTATTTTAGGGATTGTAAATGGATGAACATAGTAGAATTGAAAAAATAATACTTTAGGTATTGTAAATGGGTGAACAAAGTAAACTTATAATTAAAAATATATAAATGAAGTGTGAAGAGAATGCGGGGTGAGCAAAATGATTTGTGGGGTGACAATCGATGCACCTTTGTAATATTTTTACGAGTTAGGAGATGTATATAACAAAATTTTGCTTCATATGAAGATCTTCATTTGATCATCTTATACAAGAAAAAACGCACAAAACTTTGATTTAGGTAATGTTTTACTAAATTTTAACATACATTCACTAAATTTTAACCGGCGAGCGAAGAAATTCCAACAACCGGTGACCGATGACCGGAGTCCGGAGACCGGTCACCGGAGTCCGGAGACCGGTCACCGGAGTCCGGCGAGGTTCCCGCAAAGTTTTCTCACTCTTTCACTTTCTCTCTCTTTATACATGTTGAAGTGGTGAGAGTAAAATTATGATTTTATTATGATTTTAATATAGATTTGTGTATTTGGGTATAAATAATAACACCTTATATTGGAATGGGCTCATGTCTATTACATTCATTGGAATGAGAAATAAAGAGTTTAAATTAGTACTAAATGTGTATTTTCTCTATATATATTTAAACCCATGCTTCAAATCCAGGCTCCGTCACAGCTGGCTAGTAGGAGGCAAAATTAAGCCAAATTAAATACGCAACCATGCATATATCAAGAACAACAAGTCACACAAGAAAACCCTCCAGAAACAATGTCAATTTTCAAAGAGATCGATTGAGACCTTGGCATTGAGTGGATTAGATTTGGGTGACATAAAGTGAATTTGAATACAAACACAAAATATTATTCCAAAATCAGACAGGAAGGTGCCAACGTGGTCCTTCGATCAGAAAGAGAGAGGAAAAAAAAAAAAAACTTTGAATATAGATAACAAAAATGAAATTTAAAAGAAAGCTGTACAAGAATATAGTGGAGTTGGCTATAGTACTCTATACTGTACCTTTTGTTAGATTATGGACCAATTTATATAAATGGAGGACCTGCAGGAATGGGTATCATCATTAATTTGAAAGAGATGCATAGACTCTTCTCCCTCGCTCATTTTTAAGTTTGGTTGATTCCCAATTTTTCATCCAGAATTTAGGCCAATGAACACATTCTATGGTTATTAGCCAACAGAAAATTGGTCCGAAAACACTTATTCTAATTGAATCGAGTTGGTAACAACAGCAATTAATATACTGCATAATCCAACTGTTTTTAAAGTCGAACTTGATCTGTTCATATTAGTTATCTGGAATAATTAGTTAGCTACTGATATGAAAAATTAAACCACTACGTACAGCTTCCCGCCGAACTTGAATGGATCGATCCATCGATTGATCGACTACCCATTTTGAACAACTTTTTTTCTTCTAGGACCATGTTTTCCTTCTTTTTAAAGTCCGCTGAGACATACCTTAACATTTTTCTAAAGAAGATAGATATGTACCACATTTGTAAGATATATCTTTTGTAGTTTGGACCATTGCCCTCCAATTAATGTGACCAAATAGAAATATCTTTCATAGTTCAATGAGTAAGATTACAAGATAATATGCGTTACGAGGTTGCATGTTAAACCATTTCAGTAATAGAACATTTCCTATTAATGCATGAATTCACATTTTACTCGATCAAACTCAAAACCTAAATGCAAATCTGTGATCCTCCTGGCTTTGAAGAGGCTGCATACGCAGAGCATTAGAACATGTTTCTCCAATTCTTCTAGCTGATAAGAGGCCTACGTACCCTCCTTTTTCCGGTGAAACCGCGAAACCAAACCCGCGCAAAGTCGCAAACCATTGACATGGGGATGAGCAAGAGTAGGACTTCAGGAGCACAACCAAGGAGAGGATCCGAGAACGTACGTACTTTTACCCAACTGAATCGAAAGAACTCTACCTGGCAGCTGAAACTGTCACTAATGTGGGAATATATCCTGAGTACGTAAGAACACAAGAATATATAATGAGTTAATGACTATCAGGTTTTTACCCAATTGAGTAAAATGTTGTTGAGAACAACCGCCCCGTTCATCGGATGTTGATTTAAAATGAGTCCAAAGCAGAAAGGCGAACCCCAATAACATCCAAGTGAAGACTGAACTGTATGATGGACAGATGGAGTCAATAGAGAAAAGAACAGAAATGAAGTGATGGAGTCAAATATCGTTAGCTGAAATAGTGAAGATGAGGAAGAATGGCGTCAATGAAGGTCCAACACTGCTTTTCTGCCTTTTAATTTGTATTTTGTATCTGTCCGCCGACCACATATCTCTTCCCATTCACACGTACCAGCATTTGTGAAAGCTAGCTAGCAGATATGCATGAACAAGCTCTTCTTCTTCTTTTTTCCAGATAATATCCCAACATTTTAGTCATTACTCTTTAGTATCCACTGTTAAAACCTGCTGAGCAGCTAAGCTATGCTGATGAAATGTTTGTACTTGGTACTCGATCAGGTCAGTCAGGTGCATCCGTTGTTATAATCAATGCTATATCAGATCATGTTATGAGTGCATGGAGATCGATCCAAAAGAGAATAAGAGCTAGCATTGCAATGTTACCCGTAACAGGTTTCTTAACGTACGGGTTGATCGGAAGATGATTGTTTCCTTAATTTGTGTCTACTTTTCGAGCTCCACATACAAAAAAGAGAAATGTTGTTTTGTTTGAATGAGAGACTGGTAGTATGGCTGCCCTCGAAAAGAAAAATTAATAGTATGAAGTTTGCATGCATGTTATCTCAATTTGAAAACAAAGAAATAGTTTCCCAGTTTCACGTACTTAGTGAGTTTTAGGTTTATACCAAAAAAAAAAAAATCCCGTAAAAAATAAAAGATTCATAGAAAGCACTAGCTCAAATAACGTCAGCTATTGATCATACTTAAACATTCTATTGAAATGTTGAACAATGAAAAATTTTCAAAGTACCTTGCACCTCTAGCTTGGGTATAACTTTGTAATTGATTAAATCAGGAAAAAAATATGTGCTCTACAAAATCAACCATACCATTAGGCTACTTTTGTTCAGTTTGAACATTTCTGTATATATGATCAAAGCCAATCTGCTAAACTAGAAAAAAGATAGTAGCTAGAGTATGAATTGAAATGGATGACTAGGGTTAGGTTTTAGAGGTTCCTATATATTTCCGTATACAGAGTTTCTTCAGAAAAAGTTGGTGAAACACTTTGCTGACAATGAAACAAAGGTTTACGTTTGTCGTCCACCCGAGAATGAGGAGCATTCAGCTCCGGATCCTCTTTTCTAAAGTACCATTACTTTTTCAGGCAATTTTAATGGAACAAATGCTAATTAGTTTCCCTCTTGCTTTTGTGATTCCAATTAGCTAGGAACCGAGTAAAACTGAGAAACAAGCTTCCTGCACAACTTTAATTTTTCTATATATTAACGTGCTTTGACTAGCCAACTAGAGAAGAAAAAGAATCAAATCCACCTTCATCTACAAGCATCCTATAGATAATTGCTTTTTAATATGTTCATATTATACATATATGAACTTGCTACTAGCTAGGAATATAAGTATATAACTCTCCATGGTGCATCATTGGACTCCTAAAACTGAAACTAAAGATACAGGTAATTAAATCGCAACAATATATTTTGGAAATGACTGGTTTTCCGTCAGCTTTGTAGTTAAGGCATTCTCACGAGCTGGCGGGGTTCGAAAGCTGGTATGGCGGTGGTGGTGGTTGTGGAGGTGTTTTGGTTGTGGAGTTTTGTTTCTTCCTCAAACCCAAAACCAAACGATATAAAGGAACCAAAAAATATATTTTGGAAATTGTCTACAAAACGCAAAGTACGGAACAGTTACAATAAGACAATTGAAATTGATCGGAAAGTTTAAGCGAAATTTTGTCTACATGCAATGTTTAGCTAATTACTTTAATTTTTTTTATATTTGCTCATTCACAAAGTCTATAGACTATAGTGTGTGAAGATTTTGGTAAAAACAATTATTACTCATGCTTAATTGGAGTAATTGATCAAAACTAAATCATGATAAACATAGTTGGGCTGGCGGCAGGTGGCTCTAACATGATCATAACAATTCAATGGAGGTCATTCAGGTCAATGACATAGAAATAGAAAAAACGAAAATCCAAAGAAAGCATAATACATGTTCTAACATTTCGTGTTATTTTCAAAGTCTGATCAGTGATGTAGAATGGCGGACTCTCTTATATCGTCCCAAGTCGCAATTCGAGGGACCGACTTTGCACAAAGTGTGGGAATTTTACTGAGAAGAAGATTGATCATATCAGCTAGCTATAGCCCTTACATGCATTCATCTACAGAGATTCAAACACAGACAAAGACAGAGATAACAACAAAGAAAAGATAGAGCTAGAAGAGAGAGATTTGAGATTTCCCTTCTCACTACTACCTTTCAAATTCTTCTTCAAAAATCAAAACCCACGATCAATGGGCACCATTGAATCTCTCCAAACTAATGGATGGACCAAATGCAAGAACACAACACCAAGGTGGGGACGTTCACCTTTTTCAGCTAGGGTTTCAAAACAAAAAATGACCTCCCCCACCTCCACCTCCACCTCCACGGCTCCACCCTCGATTAAATTTAAGCCTACCACCACCACCACCACCACCATCAATGGTGTAGAAGCTTTCCAAAACCTTGTCAATAATTCTCCCACAACCAACGAGCCTATAGCTTCCCGCCTTCTCCTCACTCTAGTATTCTACACCATTCTGCAAATTTTTAAAGTCATATCTAGCTAGTAGTGTACTCAAACACTACCAATTTGACCACAAAGGAACAACACTAGTCTTTCATGTTGACTTTGGTCCTGAGTTCCTTACCCCTACAATCCCATTATTTTACTCTAAGCTAACATCACATCCTCTACCTTTTCACTCCTACATATACCCTCTCTTCGCTTCCATTTCTCCTTATAACAAACTCAAATACCAATACCTCAATTGGTGAAGCATTTCCGTTTTTTCTCTAGCAAAGCCTCTTTCTAAACACGAGCTCGGTTGGAAGGCCATGGCTGAGTTTCAGAAGCCTAGCATGTACATAGACCACAACCCCTCCACCATCGAAAACGGCGATTTCCGCAAGAACGTCGACGACGACGGTCGCCCCAAAAGAACTGGTATATTTGAACTTATTTCCCTACGTAAAGTAATGCTACACGAACTGAGAGTGTAAATAGTTTCTATTTAACTAAAGCTGATATTGTTTTCAGGGACATGGGTGACGGCTAGTGCACATATCATAACTGCGGTGATTGGTTCCGGTGTGCTATCCCTGGCATGGGCGATAGCTCAGTTGGGTTGGGTTGCAGGACCGATTGTTCTTATGATCTTCTCCTTCATCACTTACTTCACCTCCACTCTGCTCGCCGACTCTTACAGGTCGCCGGACCCTGTCTCCGGCAAGAGAAACTACACCTACATGGATGTAGTACAAGCAAATCTAGGTAAATTTAATTTATCCTAGCTATCTTTGACCTTCATTTATGTTACTGATAGTTCCAAGAAGATATGGTATTGATGTTTGCGTTACGTACTTGACTGTCGGTGGGGGTTTTGCAGGAGGTAGAAAGGTTCAGCTATGTGGGTTGGCTCAGTATGGTAATCTCATCGGTGTTACCATCGGTTACACAATTACTGCGTCCATCAGCATGGTGTAAGTAGCCAACTTCCGACGACATAACACGTCGGATATGTAACAACACGAACGGATAATTTAATCCCACTGCTTATCTTTTGCCATGTATTATGTATATTTGCAGGGCGGTGAAGAGGTCGAATTGCTTCCACAAACATGGTCATCATGTGAAGTGCCACACGTCCAATAACCCATTCATGATAATATTTGCTTGCTTCCAAATCTTACTAAGCCAAATACCAAACTTCCACAAGCTCTCATGGCTCTCCATCCTCGCAGCAGTCATGTCGTTTGCCTACTCGTCCATTGGCCTTGGTCTCTCAGTAGCTAAAGTTATAGGTAAATAGAAACAATGGAATTATTATTCAGATACATATGAATATGATGAACACATGAAACATACCAGCCAAACCGATAGAACTTGTCTGGTTTCAATAATTTTGTGGTCAGCTAGCTAATAGTTAAATGGAAATAATTGAGTTACAGACGGACCAACAGCAAGGACAACCTTAACCGGAGTTACGGTGGGGGTGGACGTATCTGGCTCTGAGAAAGTTTGGAGGACATTCCAAGCCATTGGAGACATTGCCTTTGCCTATGCTTACTCTACCGTTCTTGTGGAGATACAGGCAAGCTACTACTCTATTTTTTCCTTTCACACTAATTTGATTTATATGAATAAAATCATTAAGGTGAGAAGCACATAACATCGATATTATGTTATGTTGTAAGATTGTTAATGTAAATAATCTATCAAAAACCAATTTCGCATAGCACGTGTACAAACATACTCAAAACCTAGAGAAAATGAATGATTCCTTACAGATTTACCCAAATTTTTTTAACGTAGTTTTAGATAAGATGATAGATACCTGATCTGCTAAGCCTAGCGAGTACCGCCATATACCTTAAGGTTGATTCTGATATAGCTACGTCCAAGTAGAAACAGAAATATAATCCAAACATCACTGCATGTGTTTCTGTCCATCACAGAGGGTTTTTTTGGACGGAAAATAAATAAATACATATACATATAGTTCATCAGGAGGGGTTCTAATGATGACCATTAAATTAAAGACTAGTTCATGAGACTTCTTATTAATCGTTTATTACACCCACTTTTTTCATCTTAATTTTTAGGTCTATATAAATAGATCACTTATACAAATTTTTAGCCAAATTGGTGATTGTTAAGGGATCAAATTAAATCAAATAAATGGACGATATCCAAAACTGTCAAACAAGAACCGTTTAAGTTTAAAATTAGTAAATCACGTTTATGAATGCCTTAACGTTTTTCAATTTAGATGAAAATTTGTAGAGATGATCTACTCATATATATCTACAAACTAGACGGTTGAGATGTGAATATGAGATCGAACAATGGGTGAAAACGAATAAGTCATCAACTGGTCCTCAACTTAATGGTCCTCATGAAAAGAGTAATATATATAGCTCGAATTTTTCACCATATAAAAACTTTGGTGCAATAACTAAGAACTACCTGCAGAGACCTTAACCAAAGCCGCGAACTTTGCTCTATGCAACTTTAGGGGTCGCAGAAGTTTACAGTAAGAACAAAGTAAAAACCAGTCAAACCACTATGCATGCTAGGGCTTATATCAACTTGTAGATCGATGTAGGGTTGGTTCACATGCATGCAGTGAGGTTTGTTAGGTTTTGTCTTCACCAAAAACTCTAAAAACAGTGTTTGGCTCCATGCAAAATTTGGGGAATTTGAAATGTGTGCCGGCGCCCTGGGTATCATACTCATACCAACCATGCTTAGTTTCGAAGCATCAATTAGTAGATGAGAAGAGATTAGGGTTTGCTGTCCAGGTGTCGCATCACCCACAACTCCTGGCACACTTTAGGGCATAAACACTGATATGATGCTTCAAAGCTAATTTGATCATGTTAATATAATGGTTTGCCTAACCCAATTACTGATCACTCTCGTAAATATTAACCAGTCTAGATAAATAATTCTTCATTGATCGGTTAATAGAGTAAAACTAGAAATTGAGATTGGAATTTTAGAAGCGTATATATCCGCTGGCTGGACTTATGCATGTATCTAAATATTGTAGGGTATGTGTTGTTAAATTATTGAGTGAGCAAGTTGCCAATTTGATTGATTTTGGTCCTGGATCTCTTTACAAAGAAAAGATACAGTAGTTCGTGAATGTGTCAATGTTCTTATACTGTCTGATAAGGACACCTAAAGTAAGTAGCCAATTATTTGGATATGCCCATGAAACTCTAGCTCCCATAACTTTTGATCCACTAACGAAATCAGGGAAGAACTTTTAATACGGATCTTACAACGAGGACTAAGTGAGAATTTTCAAATTAACTGTTGGACGAGTATTATAAATTTTAATTGATATTTTCAAATTTCAATATGCATGTAGAAAAAACCATTCATTTAAAAGTCTTCGAGCGGTCTTATAAAAAACTCCCCCGAAATACAATAACAATCATTTGTTGGAGAGAATATATATATGTAGTCTTTATGTTCTTTATGTCACACCTAGCTTGGTAAAAAATTTAACCATGTACATCTCACATCACTTTTTGCAAAGATTCATAGAGGACCATCAAAGGCGGACCACAAAGGCCAAACTTGAGCCACTGAATTAGTTTGTACTTTCCATAAACAAATGAAATTCTTTCCTCTTTTACTGTCGTCCATCCTTTTTCTTCTCATGATAGAAACCCTTGATTGGTGATTGTCACATCGTTCCCCTATGATTCATCGATTCCTCACGTCTCAAACTTGTTCCTTTACCAGTTTAGCTACAACCTCGACCAGCATCTTAAAGTTGGACCATGAAATTTAGCTATGCAACAAGAAAGAAAACATGGAACATGTTCTCTTGTATTTTTCTTTTTGTAATGTCATCTTTTTGTTTACACGGAATGTCTAGTCGATCTTAGCCTGTTAATTACAATATAATTAAATGATTGAGAGAATTGTTTCATGAATTATATAATGAGTTATATATCGGTATCTGAATTTTGTAGGACACATTGGGATCACCTCCGGCAGAAAATAAGTCGATGAAGAAAGCAACGAGCATTGGCATCTCAACCACTACAGTGTTCTACGTCTTGTGCGGTACCGTTGGTTATGCAGCATTTGGGAACGATGCACCTGGAAATTTCCTCACCGGGTTCGGATTCTACGAACCCTTTTGGCTAGTCGACATAGCCAACATCTGCATTGCCATCCATCTCATTGGTGCCTACCAAGTAAGCTTTGCCCACTTTATGTTTCTAAACCTAATTTGGATGCTTCCCTTTCAAGTTGTATACTAACGATATCATCGGTGGTCATACTTGTTCATTAGGTCTTCTGCCAGCCCGTATATGGATTTGTCGAAAGCAAGTGCGCCAAACGCTGGCCGGAAAGCAAGTTCATAAACAGGGAGTACGCCGTTAACATCCCTTGCTGCGGTGCCTACTATTTCAACTCCTTCAGATTGGTATGGAGGACTGCGTACGTGGTGATGACAGCAATCCTAGCCATGTTGTTTCCATTTTTCAATGACTTCTTGGGTTTGCTTGGAGCAGCCTCCTTCTGGCCATTGACGGTCTACTTCCCCATAGAGATGTACATTGCGAGGACCAAAATGCCAAAGTTCTCATTCACATGGACTTGGATGAAGATTTTGAGCTGGATTTGCTTGGTGATATCACTTGTTGCAGCAGCTGCATCAATTCAGGGTCTCGCAACTGATGTGAAGAAGTACAAGCCCTTCCAAACTGAGCAATAATACTGCTCCAATTAGTACCATATAGCTGATCATACAGGGATTTAGTAGGGTACTGTGTGATTAGTTCCTTCCAGTAAAACCTTAGCCATATGATTACGTCTGTATTTTAATCATCTCCTCCAAAGTTTGAAGCTATCAAACAGGGTTAATGTTTCAAGTATTTGTCAACATAAAGAAAAATAAAATGTAAAAAGTAGAACCGTCTGCTTCCCTCAAACACCTTCTAATTAGTGAAGGAAATTGAGCCTAAATTAAGGAAACTTAACTTTAGGTGCTATATATAAAATTATAAATTGGTGACGAGTTTCCTCATTCCCCCAAAATCAAGAAATGTACATGTTTTTCTGTTAAGCCGTCCTTCATCTTTTTAACCGAAATTAAGATTCATGATCGATCCCACATGAATTGTGAAACCGTCTATAATGACGGTCAATCCGACGGCAACACTCTTCTGTGGGAGGATGGATTGGACGTGCAATTCCTTCTTTAAGTCAAGATATCATGTCGGTATGGTTGTTTATGAGGTGGATGCATGGTTCCGATATTCGCTAGAGGCTGAGTAGTTTATGGTCACCCCTAGGCGGCAGAACGACGCAAATCTTAAGATTTGTTATCGGAACTCATCAGTGTTGTCGATTCATAAAATATTGAGGACTTTAATGAGATTACTCATGATAGAGAGAAGGAGGGAGGAATTTCCTAGAATGAATCGAAGCTCATATGCGCTGATTTCAATTGTCAAGAGGCGTTGGATGCAACAAATGTCAGGATCCACCTCGAATTTCACCTTGAAACCCGAAGTAAATCCTGCGGGGTCTACTTCTAAGAAAAATTTACAGAAAATTCGACATAACTTTTCTTAAAAATAAACAACCTAACCTGAAAACCCAAAGAAACACTTATATATTTAACCTTCCATTCTCATCTCCTGGAGCCATCCGCTCCCCACAAGCACAACCACCACAACATAACATTTAAATCATTTCCAAATCCAACACTTAAACATCCCAAAGATAAATCACAACAATCATCCAAATACTTCTTGACACGACCCATCCCGAATTTCACCCTGAAACCCGGAGTAAGTCGTGCGGGGACCAACTCCAAGGAAAATTTACCGAAAAATCGGCATAACCTCCCTTCAAAATGGACAACCCTTCCTAATAATACCTGCATGCACTTCAAACGAATCCATTTATAATCCTCTACTCCTGGAGCCTTCATGCTCCCCCAAATCACAACACCACCCAAAAATTTACTAAACTAAACAAATCTCACATCCAACCATTTATAGGTTCAGAGCAACTCTAACAAGAAGAAATGAAACAAAATAAATTAACAAGCGGAAGCTATAGGATGACTATGCCTCATCTCCATGTACGCCCGACCTCGACTAAGCTAACCTGCAAGCTGGGCATTTTTAAAACGAAAGGCTCAGGGGAAAACACTTAACAACGTTAGAGTGAGTGGACAAAAATAAATTAATAAAAATATTTATGCTTCCCCATTTTAATTTCCAAAAAAGATATACTGCATGCGGCAGCTCAAAAAAGCTCAACACAAAAACTGGAAATTTCATGACTAGCTCCGGCTAGTCTCCATAACTCAAAGAAATACAGCCTCTCAGGCTAAACTATATATAAACATATATAAGTGTATGTATTTACACTCGTCAGACTCATTGTATGAATTTTAAGAACAAATTAGAAAAATAGAAATTCATACAAGGCTACTACGCTTGCGTCTAACGCTCACGTCACACCATAATGGAATTGTACCTCAGTATGGCGGAAAAAACACGAGTGTATATATGTGTGGACTCCCTATATGAAAACCTAAATAAACCAAATGAGAAAATAGTTTTCATATAGGGCTACTACGCTTGTGTCTAACACTCACGTCACACCATAATGGTATTTTACCTCATTATGGCGGATCAAACACGTATGGCTAGCTAGCATTTATATATACATACTATCATCATAAACATCCAATAAACATATCCACCGAAAATCTCATTTTCGGGATCTCTCAAAAGAGGAAAATTGCCAAATATCCGAGAAATAAATAAATCTCAGGAAAAGAAATAAATGATCAACAGATAATTCATCGCATGCTTTTCAATTAAAATAAAGGTCCACTCACAACTCTAGGCATAAGCCCGACGAAATCCAAATCGCCACTCCAACGAGGTTTCCTCGAACCCTGGCACAAATATATAATTAAATTCCTAACTAAAATCCAATATTTAAACAAAATAGGCAAACTTAAATATGAGCCGCAACCACGTACGCTCATCCTTGCCCAACTTCGCCTTTCCTAAAACGAAACGATCCAACTTTAATACCATAAACGGCAGCCGTAATTACAACCTCCCCAAAAATACGACTTAAATCCTACGGCCGGATTCTACATTAATTAACCGCCAAAAATACCACACTTCGGAAATTCATAAACCTATCCAAAAATTCCATAACTCACTTCAACAAACTCCCCTTAATATTCTAAATTTAAAACCATAAAAATCTTCCAAACAGTGGCGGCGCCGGCGCCGGCTCCGCGGGCAGCGGCGGCCGGAGGCCTATTCTGGCGACCTCCAATGCCTACCAAATTTTAACAGCAGTTTCATCTCAACATCCCAAACAACTTTCATAACTATCACTAAGTCCAATTTCAAGCCTAAATAGGGTAATCGAATCAAAACATCTAAAAATCACCCAATTCAAACCCTAGCCCGAAAATCCTCCTACACACTTCGAATTGGATCATTACCTTCTAGGGAAATGCTACACACGGAGAGCACTTCCAAATGGAACTGAAATCGTCAGAAATGGTGGCCGGAAGAGCGAGTTCCGGCGTCGGGACTCCACCACGCAGCCGGAGCTTCCGGGCGAGCTCTCTCCTTCACGACGACGCTAGGGCAGCTCTCACCGGTCCAAGAAGAAGGCTGGGTCGACGGCTAACCGTTTGGGACCGATGCGCCGGTCTATGGTGGCCGGACGGCGGCGGACGGCCGAGAAGAATTCCGGCAGCGAGAGAGAGTCGGGGAAGAGGAGAGAAGAGAAAGAGAAGGAAAAAGAGAGGGAGGGAATTGGGCCTCCCAACCGGTCCAACCCATTATAACCACACCAACTCCAAAAATAAAACACCCCGAAAAAATACCCCAATAAAAATTACCTTTTACTAGCTAAAATTTACTATTTTTACCGTCGTCAAATTTTTCTCCTACGAATAATTCTCCGAAAATATCATCCCTCAAAACCCCTCTAGGGACCAATTAAACCATAACTCATTGATGGAGACGGTAAAATTTTTATTAATACCAAGCTAGTAAATAAGGTAAAAATTGAAGGGTTGGGATGTGACACTTCTAAAGTAGAGTCATGAACCCTAAAACACAACCGAATATATTACAATATCCCAAGGTAATCAAAGCAACTAAATATATCTAGAGGAAGCAAGAAAATACACATGTAAGTTAAACATGTAACCTACTAGTTAGTGAAAACTGGTGGCGATAGTGGTGACTATGCCTCGCCTCGTCTCCCCTCCTGCTAGTACTGACCTGAACTCTACAGACTGGGCATTTAAAAACGAAGGGCCCAGGAGAAAATATTTGAAAACGCTAGAGTGAGTGTACACAAATAAAGTTTAAAAGAAACAAGTAATTATAAAGGGTGCTACTATTAACACACCCATATTTGTTATTCACACACCCCTATTTAGTTTTTTATTATTTTAAATCAATAAGATTTACAAATTACCCAAATCACCCTCTAAATTTTTTGTTTTCTGTTTTCTCTTACCCAAGTGAATCATATATAATCCTAAATCATAGTAGACCTTCAATTTTGATTATGGTTTCTGAAGAAGATGAACAAGAGTCTGATCTGGGTTCTGATCAAGGACACTAGATCCACCCTATACCTAATCGACATCTCTTTCTCTGTTTGCCCAAGAGTTGTGCGGTTTGAATCTAAAGAAGAGAATTTTAGAGGTCCTCAAGGAATCAAAATTCAATATTGTTCATATTTCCAAAGCTCTATTGAATCTCAACAAGATTCAATGTAACCAATATGGGCCATTGTGTCTTCTCTTTATCTAGTTCCGTTCTTCACCATGAACCACTTTATCTCTTCCACCCCAACAAGATTCTCAAGCACCCCATGGCTGTTGAGGTTGTTTTGTTGACTCAGTTAGCTTGGCTTAGTCAAAGTTGTTAATAAGTTCCTGCATATTAGGAACATCCAGCAGAGTTTGAATTGTTCTGTAACAGGTACCATGTTTTTAGAACGTGGTTTTTTTGTTTTGAATTCCTTATCTTGTAAAGGCTATATAAAGCCTAGTTCTACATTCAATAAATTACTGAAGTCATTCAAATAAACTGAGTTCTATTGTGAGTGTTTTGGTCTTACAAATTCTGGTATCAGAGCCCCACAAAGGGGCCTGATTGTGTGATTAGAGTGTTTGAGTGAAACACAATGAGGAAAAGTGAGTGATTGGAGTGTTTGAGTGAAACACAGTGAGGAAAAGTGAGAGAGAATGACGGCAAAAGGAAATTTTGTGCCCGTGTCGATTCCTAAATTCGACGAACATTATGATCATTGGTCGATGCTCATGGAGAATTTTCTCCGATCTAAGGAACTCTGGGGTCTAATAGAGAATGGGATCCCAACGATGACTCAAGGAGCTCAACAACCAGTCACTTTCTCTACAGTGGTGGCAGAGAGAGGACAATAGACTGAAGCACAACGTAAGAAGTCTAAGGCGCAGCGTCAGAGGATCGAGGAGATGAAGTTAAAAGATCTCAAGGTCAAGAATTATTTGTTCCAGGCCATAGACCGAACAATAATGGAGACAATTCTTGACAGGGAGAGCTCGAAGAGTATTTGGGACTTGATGAGACAGAAGTATCAAGGCACTACTAGAGTGAAGAGGGCACATCGGCATGCCTTAAGGAAGGAGTTTGAAGTTCTCCATATATATGTGAGAAGGAGAAAAGGTGGACGAGTTTTTCGCTCGGACACTCACAATTGTCAACAAGATGAGGTTCATGGGGGTGCAAACATGACATAAGTTGAAATCATCGAGAAAATTTTGAGATCAATGACCTCAAAATTTGATTATGTTGTGTGCTCAATTGAGGAATCCAATAACTTGGGGATACGCTAACGTTAGATAAGCTACAGAGTAGCCTCCTTGTTTATGAGCAGAGGTTGAATCGTCATACTAGAGATATAAGAGAAGATCGAACATGTTTTAAAGGTTTCTCATGAGGAACGGTTTGAAGGAAGAGGCCGAGGCAGGGGATTTGCAGCTCGAGGCCGAGGAAGAGGTAGAGGGAGGCAGCCACTGAACAAAGCTATTGTGGAGTGCTTTAAGTGTCACAAGCTTGGGCACTTCCAATACGAGTGTCCTAGTTGGGAAAAGAAAGCCAATTATGCCGAGATTGATGAAGAAGATGAGATCCTCCTAATGGCGTATGTAGAGACTAACAACTAAAAAAGGAGGAAGTTTGGTTCCTTGATTCGGGATGCAGCAATCATATGTGTGGGAATAAACAGTGGTTTGCAGTTCTCAATGAGACGTATAGACACTCTATGAAGCTTGGTGACAACTCAAGGATGAGAGTAATGGGCAAAGGCAACATAAGGCTTGAGATGAATGGAGTTAATCAGGTATTGACAGATGTATACTATGTGCCTAATTTGAAGAATAATTTGTTGAGCATAAGCCAACTTCAAGAACGTGGTCTGGCTATTCTTATACAAAATGGAGAGTGCAGACTGTATCACTCAAGGCGAGGTTTGATTATGCAAGCAATGATGACCGCCAATCACATGTTTATCTTATTGGCAAGTGTGGTACATAAAGCTTCAGCATGTTTGCAAGCAATTATAGATGATATTTCAAAGTTGTGGCATAGGCGGTTTGGGCACTTGAGCTACAAAGGTCTGCGTACTTTACAGTACAAAGAGATGGTCAAGGGGCTTCCATGTTTCAAGGCTGCAACAAGAACTTGTACTGAGTGCTTGGTGGGCAAGCAACACAGGAAGATCATTCCGAAAAAGAGTCAGTGGAGAGCGAGTCACAAATTGCAGCTTATACATGCTGATCTTTGCGGTCCAATAACAACATGCTCTAACAGTGGCAAGAGGTACATTTTGACATTATCGATGACTATAGTCGAAAAGTGTGGGTGTATTTTTTGTTTGAAAAGTCTGAAGCATTTGCAACTTTCAAAGTTTACAAAAGTCTAGTTAAGAAGGAGTCCAATGCATTGATATGTTGTCTACGTACTGATAAAGGGAGAGAATTTACCTCTAATGAATTCAATGAGTTTTGTAAAGTTAATGGTATTAGCAGGTAGTTGACGGCATCTTATACCCCACAACAGAACGGGGTAGCTGAACGCAAAAACCGAACCATTATGAATGTGGTAAGGTGTTTGATCTATGATAAACAAGTGCCCAAACAATTATGGCCAGAAGCCGCAAGGTGGCCTGCTCATGTCATTAATCGAAATCCTACGCTGGTGATTAAGGACAAGACACCGGAAGAGATGTGGAGTGGAGTGAAGCCTAAAGTATACTACTTTAGGGTTTTTGGATGCCTTGCTCATGTTCATGTGCCGGACCAAAAAAGAAAGAAGCTAGATGATAAGAGTATTCAATGTGTGCTTCTTAGAGTCAGCGAGGAGTCCAAAGCCTATAGATTGTATGGTCCAATTGCAAGGAAAATTATTGTGAGCAGGGATGTAATTTTTGAAGAAGACAAGAGTTGGAATTGGGGGAGGACAGATGAAGAGGTTAAGCTCGATGTACTTGATTGGGGAGATGCTGACTGTGTAGATGGTGATCATGATTTCAGTGACTCTGATGAGAGTGAAGGAAGTGTAGAAGAAGAAGAAGACCAAACTGAAACACCTCCTCGAGTTGATTTGGATGAAGGTAGTGGGCAAAGTTCATCTGATGATAGGTCGAGCTCACTTGGAAAAAGAGTTGGAAAAGCACTTGATTGGATGAAAGATTATGTAAGCGGGGAGGGTCTATCTGGAGGAGAATCTCTAAACCTTGCCTTGTTCATTTCACAAGAAGATCCAACCTGCTATGAAGAGGCTGCAAAGAGTGAGAAGTGGAGGAATGCAATGGATTTGGAGATAGAAGCTATTGTGAAGAATGAAACTTGGGAGTTGGTAAATCTGCCAGTTGGTGCAAAGAAGATTGGTGTCAAATGGGTGTACAAAACTAAGCTTAACGAAGCAGGAGAAGTTGACAAATACAAAGTGAGATTGGTGGCTAAGAGCTATGCGCAACAGCAAGGAATTGACTATAATGAAGTTTTCGCTCCGGTGGCAAAATGGGACACTATTCGAATGGTGCTAGCTCTAGCTGCACAAAATGGATAGGATGTATATCAACTCGACGTAAAGAGTGTATTTCTTCATGGTGAGTTGAATGAGAATGTTTATGTGGAGCAGCCTTTGGGGTATGTTCGGAAGGGTGAAGAAGAGAAGGTCTACAAACTTAAGAATGAGCTTTATGGATTGAAGCAAGCGCCACATGCATGGTACAATAGAATTGAAGCTTACTTTGTCAAAGAGGGTTTTGAACGATGCAATTATGAGCACACTCTTTTTGTCAAAACAGAAGATGGAGGTAAGAGGTTTCTTATTGTGAGTCTGTATGTTGATGACTTAATCTTTACTGGGAATGATGCATGCATGTTTGAAAGCTTTAAGAGTTCCATGAAGGTTGAGTTCGACATGACAGACTTAGGGAAGATGAAGTACTTCCTTGGAGTCGAAGTTATGCAAAGGTCAGAAGGTATCTACTTGAATTAAAGGAGGTATGCTTGTGAGTTGACTAAGAGATTTGGATTATGTAATGGCAACTCAGTGAAGACTATGTTGCATGCAATAAATAATAAAACTCTTAACTCATAAACTGACAAATACTGAAATACGCGACTTGTCAGGACCCACCCCGAATTTCACCCTGAAATTCGAAGTAAACCCTGCGGGGACCACCTCCAAAGGAAATTCTACTGAAAATTCGGCATAAACTCCCTTAAAAATGAACAACCCTTCCTAAACAAAACACCTGTAAACACTTCTAAAAGTTTCAACTCCAACCTTATAAACTCTTGAAGCCTTCGTGCTCCTCACAAATCACAACACCTCCCAATTTATTTACTAAACTAAATATAAACCCACAACTAACATTCATAGGTTCATAGTAACTCTATTAGAGGAGAAATGAACTAGAAATATATAGGAGTAAATGCTTGTGACACCCTGTAGTTTACACCTAAAATCAGTTTTGTCCCTCACTTTTTTTTTTAAACTGGTATACCCCTATACTTTGAATTCTCGACTGATTTACCCTTTTCTCAGCTGGTTATGACTGTGACATGCTCATTAACAATGCTTGTGAGAGCTTCAATGGTTGGGTTTTGAGAGCAAGGTCTAAGCCCCCTATTACTATGTTAGAAGAGATAAGAGTGAAGGGTTATTTAGACTGTTAATGAGCATGTCACAGTCATAATCAGCTGGGAAAAGGGCAAATCAGTCGAGAATTCAAAGTATAGGGGTATACCAGTTTAAAAAAAGTGACGGACAAAACTGATTTTAGGTGTAAACTATAGGGTGTCACAAGTATTTACTCCAAATATATATATATATATATGAGCGGAAGTTATACTATTGACTATGCATCGCCTCCATGTACGCCCAACCTCAACTATGCAATCTTACAAACTGGGCATTTTTAAAACGAAGAGCGCAAGGGAAAACATTCGAAAACATTAGAGTGAGTGGATAAAAGTAAATTTAAAAGAAACGAGCAATAAATATCTTTATGCTTTGCAAATTAAATTTCCAAAGAAAAACGAATGCATGCCTCAAGCGATAAAACTTTCAATTCATAAAATATCGAGCCTCTCAAGCTCTAAAATATATGTATGTATTTACACACGTCCATACTCCATATATAAATTTGAAGGATTTAAAATAATTTTTATAGGGCTACTACGCTTTACGCTTGCGTCTAACGCTCACGTCACGCCATAATGCGGTGATACACTACGCCATTAAGGTGGACAGACGGGTGTATAAATATGTGTCCATACCCCCTATCTGAATTAAACACTCATATAGAGCTACTACGCTCGCGTCTAATGCTCACGTCACACCATAATGCGGTTATATACTACGCCATTAAGGTAGACAAACACATATAGCTAGCTAGCATTTATATACATACTCTCCTCATAACAATATAAATTTATATTTACCAAAAAATCTCATTTTCGGTAACTCTCCAAAAGAAATAAAATCTTCAAATTAAAATGACGTCAAATGCTCCAACAAAAGAAATTGTTCAATAATAAACCATTGCATGCATATTATTTAAAACTAAAGTCCACTCACAACTTTAGGCATAAGCTCGACGAAATCCAAATCGCCACTCAAGTGAGGTCTCCTCGAATCCTGGCATAATAACCATGCTTAGGACCAAACTTCAATTTCAAAAAAAAAAACTTAAATATATAACTCAAAACTCTTCCGTCTAACCCACTACCCTTTCTAGGGTTAAGCTTATCGGATTCATGCCATACTCCACCCGCAGCCTCATTTCATTTATTTCAACATTCTAAAACAATAATAAGGGAAATCCAATGGTCGAATTTTACCCCATTAACCGCTAAATTCACCAATCTTTGAAAAATCTCAAACCTATCCAAAACTCCTCAAAAAATTCCAAACTTTACATCAATAGACTCCCGTTAATACAACAAATAAAAAAAAACCCTGAAAACCACTTCAAGCGGCGACCTCCAATGCCTACCAAATTTTAACACTATCTTCCTCTCAACCCGCTCTATAACTTTCCTAACTAGCACAAAGTCAAATTTCAAGCTTAACTAGGTCAATCGAACCAAAACACACAAAAAAACCCTTGAAATTCAACTCAACGATTCTCCTTTCCTAGTCCAAGAAGGAGTGAATTCTTTTGAGTGGTTGATGCACAGAAGCATAGCTTCCAAAGGAGCCAAGCGGCTTTGGCTATGGCGGCCGGAGGAGGGAGTTTCGGCGAAAGGGCAGTCGGGTTCTCAAGGGAAGTTTCTCCCAATTGGCGACGCTACACGCTCGGTCACCAACCGAGGAAGGGAGAGGGGGCGGCGGCGGTTCGATCGGGACAGGAGCGGCAGCCCGGCTATGCCGGACGGCGTCGGTCGGAGACGAAGAAGATCCAGCAGGGAGAGAGAGAGAGAGAGAGCGTCGGGAGGGAAGAGAGAGGAGAGAGAAGAAAAGTGTTAGGCTTTTCTCAACCGGTTCCTCACCCAATCCAATAAAAACCCAACTTCAAAATAACACCCCAAAAATAGTACCTTAATAAAAATTACCTTTTTACTAGCTAAAGTTTACCCTTTTTACCGTCTTCAAATATTTCTCCTACGAATAATTTCTTCGAAATAATCATCTCTCAAAACATCTCTAAGGACCTTTGAAACTATAAACTCATTGACGAAGACGGTAAAACTCTTATTAATACCAAGCTAGTAAACATGATAAAAATTTAAGAGTCGGGATATGACACACGACTATCCCCACTAGTCTCCAAAACTTTATGATATGAGCCTCTCAGGCTATAGTATATAAGTATGTATTTACACATGTCTATACCCCCTATATGGATTTTTTAGGGATTTAAGAGTTCTTATAGGGCTACTACGTTTGCGTCCCACGCTCACGTCACACCATAATGGTGGCGGTTATTCGCTGTACCATTATGGCGGAAAGACGGGTGTATATACGTGCCCATACCCCCTATATGATTTCCTACATTCATATAGGGCTACTACGCTTGTGTCCCAAGCTCACGTCACACCATAATGATGTCTAATCGCTACACCATTATAGCAGAAAGACACGTATGACTAGCTAGCATTTATATACATACAATCCTTATCAATATAAATATATATCCACCGAAAATCCTATTTTCGGTATCTCTCCGACTTAATAAAAATTGCCAATTTAATCATGACGTCATATGTTCCAATAAAAAGAAACTATTCAACAACAATCCATTGCATGTAAATAGTTTAAAACAAAAATTTACTCATTGATTTAGGCCTAAGCCTGATATCGATCCGAGGTCTCTTCAGCTCGAGCTTCCTCACGTCCTGTTCAAAAGATTTAATCAAGTTCCCAACTAAAAATTCGACACTTATATAAATAGGCAAGAATAAAAGTGAGTCTTATACAACGCTTGTCCTTGCCCAACTTCTCCATTCTTAATGCAATAAGGCCCGAACTTCACCACAAGCATCGACAGCCTTAAAACAACTTTCTAAAGTTTAATCAACGATATTATACGTGTTCCGGAACATGATAAATTTTCCTACATATAATGTAATAAGTAAAATCCAGCAATCATAGTGACCCCTCTCCATTTGAACAATCCGATCTTCTTAACCATGCATGAAAATTCAAGACCCGGCCTCGAATTTTCTGGCCAATAATGCCTTCTAATTATTGAAGAAAAAATATCTTAGGTGCTATATATAAATTGGATAACGAGCTTCCTCATTCTCCCAAAATAAAGAAATGTTCGTCTTTCTGGTTAAAGAAGATGCTCGTAATTTCCTTTTGTTGTCATATTTCTATAGTCCGATACCAAAACACCAAATCTTCCCTTCCTAAATACGTCTTTGATGGTTCATATTACGGTATATAAGCATCATATCTCACTTATTGCAAACTTGGGTATTCTTTTTGTGATATTTTCGACAACCTAAATATTTTTTTTGTCCTTATACAGAGGTCGTTGCAAAGGATAATCAAGCAGCTTTCACCCTTCTCTTTACAGCACCTTTCAGGGACTATACCATCATAAAGTTTCAGATACTTCACCTGAAGGGGCAAGGATGGTCAAAGCCATAGAGAAGATAGTAGGGGCTATACAAGTCTCGACTGTCGGAAATCGATATCACACAAGGTTATTTCCCATTTTTAGTTCAATGAAGGAAGCTGAGTAATTAAATTGACATCACATTCAGTTAAAGAACATGATTTCCTGTAAAAGGAGGCTAGAGGTGGAAGCGTAACAGAAAGAATTAAAAATAGGATCCTTAAAAATATTGCATCTGCGTATCCATAGCAATAACTTAGCTTGCCAGACATGACTACCAAGTCTACAACGATTAGAAAGGCGATTCACAAAAGAATCTATTGGAAAGGGATAGTCTAGTTCTAACATATAGTAGGTAATAGTTCGTAAAGGCATGCGGTAAATAAATACTTTTTTACACCTGACAGGCAGTTAGAATGGGATGGTAGAAGGTATACTCACTACAACCAGAAGGTATACTTGACAAGGGAGCAGTCTCTTCATCAACTTTCTTGGCCACCAAAAGGATCCCTCACAAAATTGCAAATCAAATGGCCAGCTGTTTCATCAATTAATAAAATATACAAGAAAAATTCCTGGTTAGGTTTAACTAAATCTCAAGGAGCTCGCATGAATACAATAAGATTCTGGTGAGCTCAATCTTTAAAACCTTCAGCTGAGGACAGTCGATGTTCCTTCATGAAAGAGAGAGAGAAGTATTAACAAACAATACTCAAAATATATGTTGCTACTATTGCAGAACGGATTATGCTGCTAGGAAGCATATATAAGCCCAATCAAAAATTCACAATAAACAAATCAAACAAGTGACAAGAATATTACCACAGTCATGAAGAGTCCGTTTCACTCATCACAAATGCTTGAATAAGAGACTGTGCAGCATGAGTTTGTTCTGGTGTTCCTGATATTATAATCAAAGTTTCCTTTGCTGCAGGTAGAGGCTCAGTAATTGTAATTTTCGCATCCGAAATCTGAAATGTAGGTCATGTTAAAAATGCTAGTGCTGCGCATCAGAGAATGATATTACTAAAATAAATAGTATAAATATAACATATAATCAAAATAGATGATGCCATTAATACACTTTCAACAAATTACAAAACTCAAATTCATCTGCAATCAAAACCAAGGAATAAAACTTCTTTCTTTGATAGTTTCCTTCAAGTTAAACTAGCCAGAAACCATCAGAATATGTCCATTCATATCCGAGAATAAAAAAATACATAATTTTTTATGTAATGGCACCCAAACAAGGCAAGTATATACAATATATCAACAGATACAATGAAATATGGAGGGAGTAAATTTTGTAAGAATGGAGTCGTCCAAATGTTTCAGATAAGATTTACAATTACTAACAACCAACTCCTCGTATCTGATCTACGAGGAACCAGTTTTACTCTCTCGAGTTGAGATAACCATTCTAAGAGATCATCAACTTCCAGTCATTTCGGTTTCTTTGAAACCCAAAAACTTTAAGAGAGAGACAGAGTTAACACCCATTCTGGATCAAATAAGGCTTCAAGAAAATCTGTACAGACGAGGAAACTCTCCCTGACCCATCTCTTTTTCCAAACCTTTTCCCCCATTGCCCATCATAAAACTACAATATGCAGTACAACAGATATCTGATAGATCTTTGAACCTTGAGGCACAGTATTCGAATCCCAGCCATTTGCTTGCCAATAGCAGGAATATGAAACAGAGAGAAAATAATTTGGCAAACTGCTCATCATTGATTGAATCAAATCAAATATGCCCCCTCTCTTTAGAAATGCCTTTATCCAACCTTCTAGCTTCCTATCCATTTTACCCACTACATGATCCCAGGAACTCATGCCCTAAAATTCTGTACCAAAGGCAGCACCAAATATATCAAGTCCTCAACTGTTCCTACTTGTGTGTCAAAATTTCAACCAACAAAAAGAACACAAACCATTTAGAGAATAGCCAAGTTCTGGTTCCACCTACTCCACATCCCAGAATTTTGGCCAACTCCTCAACTGTTCCTACTTGAGTGTTAATCAGAGCCATTAAATACTTCTCCCTAATAATTTTCAACCCAGGGAATACACAATTAGCAAAGTTTTGGTTCTGCTGGGAGAGAAAGATGAAAAATTTCTACTTCTATCCCACACTCATACCTTCTATCAAATGCCTCTCTCTAGTTCTACCCACCATTGCACTCGAACTATCAACAACCAAAGTGAATAAGAAAGGAGGTAACAAATCTCCCTGACTTAGTCCTCGTGAAGCCCCAAACTAACATTTCAAGCATCCTCCCATCCATTACCCCCAAACAATCCAAACCCCCTCTCCAATGTAAAATCTATAAAATCCCAGTCCACATGAGTATGCTTCTTTTATTTTATTTATTTTTCATTTTTCTGAAAACGTCCACATGAGTAGGCTTTTTCCATAACAATTTTGAAGACAAGACCTTCATTCTTTTTTTTTCTCACCTCCTTCACCGCCTCATAATGTATCCAATTTGTCCAAAAGTCCCTTGAGTATGAGAAATTGCTTCCCATATAAGTTCTATCAATTTTGGAACACAAACTTCAAGTTGGACAAACTTGATACAAGACTTACTGGTCTGAACTCCACAGCATTACTTCTTTTCGGAATATCATATAGAGTCGGTTGCTGCATTACAATCCAATTTCCGAAAAATTTATCATAAACTTTCATCAAGTGAACCCTCCTCACATCCCAACATCTTAGATAAACAGCCATACAAAAGCCATCAGGCTGGGGTGGACTTCTCCTTAAAACAATCAACCACATCAACTAGTGCTTTCTGATGATTATTGTCATCAGTGATTCTACACAGGGATGAACTTGAACAAAGCATTCCTCCATTTACATGATGTATATGCAATCAGAAACAGTGACTGCCACTTGCAGTCTTATGGCCTTAGAAATAAAGTAATGAAGGACCACTGTCAACTAATCTTAGTCAGGTGTAAGCTTCATTTGACTGAGCAGAAGAGCAATACCTCTGTCGGAAAAAAAAAAAAAAAAAAAAAGGAAACGATAAAGTTTCCTAGTCATCAATTTATATTCTTCCAAAAAGACCCTTGATTGTCATATTTACTTTCATTTTCAAGTTGTATCCCCATAGCCCTCAATCTACTACATAGTATTAACCCATGCTTCTTTAACGCAAAATTACCAACATCGCTTATATTATAGAATGTACCTGACGGATTTGTTTCAGGCATTCACCATCTTCTCCATTTATTATAGGAATAAGGGAACTAGGAACTACAGCTTCAATAGTGGTACTGGTAATTATTGCTGGTTGGCTTCCTCCAAACCCAGGAATCCTTCTTTGCGGAGCTCCAGCAAAGTTGGGCAAACCCATTGGACCACTACCCTCCAGAAGTCCCTGTGGACCAGCATAGGATACAAAAGTAAAATCAGTAGTTGACATCATGTTGTCTTCTTCTTTTTTTCTTTTCCTTTTTACTTTTCTTTGCTATATAAAGGCTGTGCAATTCTCTTTATCACAAATATTTAATTACATTTAAGTATATTCACAACTTTTGCTTAAAAGAAACAAATTTCATTAGACACAAAAAAGTACAACGGAAGACAAGGAGTCAGTTGAAGAGCATCAAGGTCAACAAGAAACCTCTAAAGGTAAACAGCACAAGAAACAATAAAGTCAAAGAAAAGACACAGCAGCACACCATCAGAGAGCCATCCCAGAATTCTAAAGAAACCAACACTAAAGGAAACCCGGAACCAAACTCTGTGACCTAAAAGATCCACTTCCCAGAAAAGGCTCCTATTCTTTCAACCCAAATTTGGACAAGGGCCATCATGGCAGATCTTCCCAAAGTAACATCTTATCCCGACCAAAAAACTTAATACCAAAACATCGCACAAGGCTGGGTTATCCCAGCTCAGATTTAGACCCATTCATATTATTCACAATTTGTATCTCCCGTTTCAAGATATCATTCAGCTCACAATGTTTTTTCAAGCATATAGTTACTCCATATGCAACTACTATAAGATGCATTATTTTGAAACAACCCTATATAACAACATAACAAAAGTTCACACAAGGTATACAAGGTAATGTATACCCACTTCCAGTCCTATGCTAGGGCTTTTGATTTAGTCACTCTAGTCCCTTATTTTATCTCACAATCCAAGCCGGCTTTAAGTTTCCAAACGTTATGACGTGTCTGATGAGGGTCTCCTTAAAATTATGAATGTGAGCGCTAGAGTAATAACAAAATGCTGTGAAAGTAAAATTATAAAATAAAAAGTAGACAACAATAAATAATCATTAACAAAGTGTAATGTCTGTATATATGGTATACTGCAGAGACTAATAGTGAAAAAATTCATAAGACACAATGAGGAAATGTTTAAAAGAGGGGAAGGTGGATTTTGGTAAGGAAAAGGAATTAGCAAAATTTTGAAATATAGGAGAAAGAAAGAGAGAAAGAAAGGATTTTATTTGTCCAGTTTGCTAACTTAATTTTTTGTTCACTAGTTTCAATTTGTTTTTCATTATTTCTACAAGGTTAGTGATTCTTTATCATTTTTAGTTCACTCCGGAATCCACGTAAGCAAAATATTTGGGTCTGGACTCGACACGTCAGGGCAACCTTAAATTGCAGGATCAGTGAAATCAACTAAACTAAAGCCAGAAGAGGACTGTGCAAGCCAGCGTATACTACAGGGAAGAAAACAGCAACAACCAACAACAAACAATATTTGGTTTTGTTCAGCAAAACTTGTACCAAGATTGTCATTATAAAACTTACGTACCTGAGAACCCCAAGGTCTTCTTTCAGATAAATGCAGAGGATGGAAACCACCATGTGGTGCGAGACCACCAACAGTATCAAACTTATGAAATGATGGGCCGAAGTTAGAATGCATTCTTGGAGGTGAGAAGCCCCTCCTCAAATATGATCGAAAAGAAGGTTGATCCGAAAATGCAGGATTTGGAGGATAACTTAAAGAAGGAAATGTATCTTGAAAGAAATGATGCTGCAACCTACTGGTGATCTGCAGAAGAGCATCATTCACAGCTTCAAGTTCTCCATTCATCTGTCATCACAGTAGTATAGATGGTGAGTAGGAAAAAGAATAAGGTTCCAGATAGTTAAAAGGAGCACTTAGTAGTTGAAAGCAAACATAAAATCGCAACTGACATTGTAGTAGCCACATGCAGAAGTCTGCATGTACTTTACATCTTTACCATAACTAACCCCCAGAAAACGAAATGAACAACTACAGATATGATTACTGCATAAAGAGATATGTACAGCCTCTTCAAACTCATCAAAAAAATATAGAGACATAGTTAAGAAAAAATAAACCATGCATGAACTAAGGCAAAAACACCTGAATAACTTCTTCCTCATCTGAAACACATTTGGGAATTTGATCCTTCCCCAATATTCGTATATTAGCATGAGATGACTTTCTCATTTCAGTTATGATGGCACCACCCTTGCCAAGGAGACAACCAATTTGATTGGAGGAAATAAGAAGCCTGGCTGTCGCGGGCTGTTCCTTGGTAATAGGTACTGCCCTCACCATCCTATCATGCACGCGAAGGACAGCATCTTGCAGAGCTGATATCCTATCGTCTGGGTACTGCAACATTTAATTTATTATCAATTGCTTATCTTGTGTTCATTTGCACGTGTGATTGTGTGCATGTTTTTTTTTGTTGGTCTACAATTAAGTCAATTATAGATATAAGACATGTACCCAGACAAAAGAGTAAGACAAGATCATACCGCAGGACCAGATACAACTATAACACGGTCCTCTGAGTCGGAGACACCATCCATAACCTTGATTTCACAGCCTGTTTCTTGCTTAAGTGCCCTAATAATCGTTCCACCCTTTCCAATTACACCTCCTACTCTCTCTTCTTGGCATAATAAGCGAAAATTCAGGACTTCCTGTGAAGAGTTCACCCTACCAGGGATGCCAGAAACATGAACCTTTGGGATCGGTGGATGAGCAGCATCCACAATATCAGCAGCCCGATCGCTACAAGGTGTTCTTTGAGACCGCTCTGGTGGTGGAGTTACTTCTGGTCTTGGAGAAGGTTGAGATGACGGCCATGTGGAGCCATGAAGGGAAGAGGCACTAGCACGAGGCAGATTATCCAAAAGCTGCTGAGTAACAGAATCAAGAGCTTTCCTGACTGCATCAACTTCCCCAGTAATCTGCAACAGAATCATGATATATAATGTCCATACAAACATCAAGAACATGGACCAAATGTCAAATAGAACTTCGTAGCACACTTAATGAAAGGACCCAGGGCAGCATTTTTCATCTTTTTTTTATTTATGAGTTTGCCCTTAGTTGTTCACAAAGTCACTGGGTATTGCCAGCGATATTATATCACCTGAGACATCAATGTTGTTTCATGCTGGAAGCAGTCTATAATCTCTGGTGGCAGAAACTCATTACATATATCTAATCAGTGACTTAACCATACAGACCGAACATAAGCTCTTTAACATGTTATATAGTTACCTGAATTAAATCATAGGAAGCTGGTGTACACAATGGAAGTTTATCTCTAGGAACGATCCGAATTTGCGCCCCACTCTCAGACGCCATCTGCTTGATCACACCACCACCTATTCCCAAAATGCATCCTATTTGATTCGACAGAACCAGCAACCTCAAAACAATCGCCAAAGACTTCTTTCCATCTTGCTCCCCACCATCAGTCTCTCTTTCCCCTTCCATCATTCTCTCAAACACAAGCTGCAGAGCCTTCTTGACAGAAGCAGGAGCTACATTCTCTCGTTCCGAATCATCAGTCTCACCATCTTCATTCTCCTTGCTCTCCTCACTTCCAATGACAATAACTCTTTCGTCGCAGCCCGGTACAGCTTCCTCAACTCTCACCTTCACCAGAGTCTCCTGATGTATTTTGTCTATGTCACCAGTAACACAACCAATTTTGGACTCCGGGCAAAGTACCCGAAAAACAGCATTGCCAGAGGAGGCCTTGGTTGGTTGATCATCACCATCAGACTTGAGCATCTTCCCTTTCCCATTCGACTCCGAAAGGTCCTCTTCATGTGGTCTCTTAGATGGTGTCAATGCAGCACACATGGCTATTCAAAACCAAAACCAAAGCTCGATTCTTCGAAACTGCGAAAAATTCAGAAAAACAAAATCAATACTTGCAGTAATCTACTTCAATTGTAGATTAGCGGAAGATGATTGAATACAAGACTGCGGTAACCCCTTAGCGAATTTTCTGTGATGTTAATCACAGAGAACACCAAGAAAAGAGAAAACAAAAAGGAAACAAGGACGAAGAAGGTTGTAGATATTAGGGTTTTACCTGGAATGTAAAGTTGAAGAGGGTCAGAAGTGTGGGTGTCTGGAGAAGAGGAGTTTAGGGATTTCACAAGGGAGAAGAGGGAACACTGGTGTCTGCTATTGCTCTTTTTTTTTTTTATAGTTTTGTTGTCTGTAAACGTGGGTCTTATATTTTTCGATTCTAGATACCTAGAAATTGTGTGATAAGATTGGTTTAATGGAATCTCCATGTCGAGTGTTATGGAATCTCCATGTGAGTGTTGACTTTTACCAGTGGCAAAGGTTAACTTTCTCCTAATCAGGGGTTTCAGGTTAATAATAGACATACAACAAAGATAATATGATATTTTGTTGAGATTATATCGTCGAAGTGTTTCAAGTGTTGGCCGGATGGAGTGTGTCGTTAATTTGCTAATATAACTGAGGAATCTTGTTGTAACATAGTTTTGAAAAGATCCTCAAAATACAAAAAATATGTTTGATCAAAGTCTCTAAAAAAGAGCAACCGGAAAGAAGCTACTCTTTCTAGAGCAGGGGAGACGATGTTTTTGAATTCTAACCTGGAATAAGGTGTGTACTCCAAACGAATGGGGGCGGGAGATGGTGTTTCCTACTGTTTTCAACAATGTTATCCTTGCGAAACTTGGAAAGCGATAACAAGTTATAGTTGCTCAAAATTAGTTAGAAAACGTTCATTCTTTGATTTGAAAGAGCAAACTAATCACTTGTTTGCTTAGAAAAGAGTTTTGGATTCTCGAGAAATTATTATTTCTTGAAGGGTATAAGATTACGGGAGTTTAATCCCTTCACACTTCCACAATGCATGTTTAATAACACTTTCAAGGGTATAAGATCTAGAAAAAGACATGCTGCCGCAGACATCCTGTTGAAATTCCAACTCATGAGTATCCGTAAAAACTACAATGCCTCCAGTGGAATGACTTGACTAGAAAATCTACAAATCCTGTTTAACATCATTTTCATTACCATCATACCCATCACTGTGAACTTTTGCCTTTGGAACAATTTGAAGCCTATCATTTCTAAATAACTATGACATGTTTATGGTTCAAGGAATAGAGCAGCCGCTGTTGACAGAAGACGACCACAAGTGCCTGCACTTCATGACAGCTCACTTTATCGGAGACCATGCTCCCATACGCTGCAGAAGCATGCTAAAGTTTCCGAGCTCTGTGGTTAAAGTTGGAAGAGCAAGGAGGAAACCTGAAATTCCGACTACAGCTGTGCCATTGCTGTGTTATCTTCTTAATCTTTATTCTTGTTTAACAAATTTTTGTTTCTGATATCTGGGTTCGTGTATGCATCAGATCGATCTCCATGAGGACAATGCCCAATTGATATGATCCATTTGCAAAAACCTTAAGGTGGAACTAGTATTTCCATTGATAGCTAGTCACATGTTTTATATCCTGGTTGATTTTTCTACGGAGCTGCTAGGTTCATATCTACCACTCCCATATATCATATATCTTAATTTTCTCAGCTCAAATGAAATTTTGCTTTTCACGAAAAGTGAAGGTCCTGTTCTAATTTTGTTATAAAAATGTTAAACAGCGATTCATTATACTAATACGCTGTGCTATACCTACACTGATAATACTTTGCCTGCTACATCGCAGAGCAAACCAAACAGTATGAAATGCACTTAGAAACCAAACCAGAAAAACTTGCAAAGACAAAACCAGCTGTTGGGACTCAAATTTCCAAGTTTACAGCAGCTCCTATAAGGCTATAACATAGGAGGACCAATGCCAACAGAACAACAACACTTAAACAAAAATAGGCAACAGCTAGAGCGGTGCACAATGCACAAATCAAACCAGTGTAGTACTCATTTCAAAAAGTCAAAGGCAGAAATAGAGAAATTGAGTCATCGATTGATAATGACTTCCAAGGCAGCAAAATAATAATGATCTTTTATTAAAGATACTACACAAGTCACCAATGACATCCATAGTCCTTGAAAATAACATAGCAAGTGATAGGAGAAAGAATTCTCAAAACTGTATGAAAGCCTAGAAATAACTAAAATTGCCTAACACGTAGAAGCGCTCACCAACAGCAGCTTAACACTCGGTTTGCTCCCTCAGCCTCCTGATTGTGCTCCTAACTATAACAGCAGCAGCCGTGCTGAAGAAGAAGAAAATAAACCACATTAGTTGATTACTTTAACAGAACATCAAACAGAGATTGGACATAAGTAAAAGTATAGGAATATTACTTCAAGGTGTAGGCACCACCGGCCTTCACTTTGTCACAGTCCTTGCATCCCCCAATGCCAACAGCCTTCCTCTTCACAGAAAACTACAATAAAGACAAAAGATTTAATCACCTCTACTTTGAGAGTAAAACAGTGAAGTTTTGCAAAAATAAAGCTGCAATACCTTGCTACAGAATCCACATGAATACTTGCTATGCTGACTGACATACATCTTCCTAGTCTGCGTAACCATAACGGACACCTAATATAACAGAAAAAAGACTAAGCGAGAAAGTCTAGTGCAAATCATAGATAAGTTCAAATGCAGTAAACGAGAAATTGATTCATCGATTTATAATTGGATTTTTGATAAATATTCCATTGCACAACAACCAAATGTATATATATGCAAGGCAGGTCCTAAAGTAGCCATTCCGCATTCCTCCAAAGGCCTTGCTAGGTAGCATCACTTCTATCATCTATACAAGAGACAGAATCAGGCAACACAAATTTGGCAAGAAAATATCTATTCTACCTTCCTAATGAAGATGAACTTGACCTCAACCTCTTCCTAGTTGGAAAGGCCTATGTCCAACCAAAATACAAACAATAACCATACAAGGCAGATTTCAATGTTTTGAGTTGATAGTTAACAGAAAAGCAGTTGTTTCTATTTGCAAATAATACATGTAATAAAGAATTAAGCATCCATACACTTTCCAACAAAAACATGGGATTTCCCAAGTAGGCATTACGAAACAACTGTCATTTACATAATAAAGATAAAATAAATGACAAGAGAAGGAACATTGCACTAACCAGAAGTTAATCTGAATCTGAGGATGTTTGAGTGTGAGGATTCAATTCCATTATCATTTTAGATAGTGTCTCCCCCATGTCTTCTGATTCATCCTTTGTGAATCCCCAACACCTAAGTAACTCTGCCCCAGGTCCTCCTCTGGCAATCCCAAACTTGCGAAGATCTCCCAACCTATTTTCCAAAAATGGCAGGACGGCACTGCTAGACCGTAGTCTAGCTGCCATAGGGATGGAATGGACATCAAGTGATCCCTTTGATGAGGAACCAATATCTAGGGTGCCCAGAAGCTCACCATGTTGGCCAACACGGTTCCCGAAGATTGAGGGAAAAGGTAAAGGTATTGGCAGAGGACATTGAGCCACTGATAGATGGCTAAAGATTGGCCTTGTTATTGCATGCTCATAAGCCACGTGTACCATACTTTTTACTTCATTAATTGATGCTTGCTGGCCTCCTGTTGAACAAACCAACCAATCAGAATAATTAAGCTCCAGTCCTAAAAAAATCCCAGTAAAAAATTTCATGATTTCTCCCAATACACATTTCATTGGGTCTTGGACAAATTGTTCAACATGTTTCAGAGAGTGCCAAACAGAGACAAGCCTGACATATTCTGATGTTTTCTCCTAAGAAATACAGTCCAAGGCTTCAAGCACAAAAACAGTTCTTTGTAACACAATTTCTATAGAAGACTTATTACGATGCTTTAAGGTCTCTCAAACTTCTAGGTAGATTTTCTAACAGCATTTGACAGATTCAGTTTCTAGATATTTTTGAATCCACTCAACCAAGTCGCATATGCACATGCAACTTAATGCCTACAGCATGAACTAAATTGCATGTGCAAACACCATGATCATGAACGATGTTTCAGAAGCACCATTATCAAGTATCCAGACTTAGCATGCTACAGAATTCCTAGGAGATCGATGAAAAAGATAATAAATATAACCAATGTATTGAAAGCTCAGAAACAGTACCTGTTCCAAGGGCGCCGAGGACAATCATGGATTCTACTGACTGTAAGTCTTCAACATGCTCTGAAACCTCTGGTGTCAGTGGCTGCAAGTTCCAAAGAAAAGTTTGTTCGACCTGGTTTCCTGGATTTTACCATGCAAAATAATTAACCAAATTCATTGCTAATTACTGACATGACAAGCAACCGAAATAATATAAGCTAAAGAAGGTGCTGGCATTGCAGCATCCAGAATAGCGACCATATTCTGTCTAGCTTGCCCTGATAGGATTTGCACAACCTCATTAACAGTCAAAGCACCAGAAGCATAAGTTGAGTCTGCACTGGGCCCAAGTGGTTCCATTCGGAAAGGCATGCTGACAGAATGTAGGGTAGCAGCATACATTGCACTGCAGTGATAAGGCTTTTCATCTTTAATGCAGAGGAGCCTTGATGCTTTGCCTATGAAATCAAGTTGACAGAAGATTAACATACAAGAAGTGTAAGAGAAGCTAAAAGAGTATCGACTGTACGACTAAACTTTTGTTCAAAAAAAATTTACAACCTAGCCTCCATGTTATGTTTAGTATATACTTGTCTTACGCTGATTAATGGGATGAAATACTTTTCGAAGAGGAAAAATAAAAGCTCCAGAAACATAATGTTAGAGCAACAGCATGTGATACTAACCTCCATATTAAGTTTAGTAAATAATTGTCTTATGCTGTTTAATGGGATGACACACTTTTCAAAGAGGAAAAATAAAAGCTCCAGAAACATAATGCTAGAGCAACAGCATGTGAGACAGAACAGTCTCGAGAAATAGACACATGCAATGCATCTTACTTTTACTCAGTGAAGGTAGCCCGACTGGAACAATCAGTTTACATAAAGAAGATAGCCTTGAAAATGAAACCGCATCATGAAGCTTCTTGCTGACTCTATGCTTTTGGCTCATGGAATCTATCGCAGAGCAAGGACCCCATACAGCATAGAGCAACACAGGAACATTTGTGTATTCATCTGCAATACTCTCCAGAAAATCAACTGCTATCGGAGAGAAACCTCCTGAGTCATCAACAATGAACTGGAAACCCTGTCAAAATACACCAAGATACAGACTTTATATATTCAATTCATATTGAAATTATTTTGGTGAGTGGCTTATACAAGGCACTATCCAAATTTCATGATGAAACTAGGACTCTACTATATGTACTAAAGCTACTGTTCATGATCTCAATGCCAATAAAGATGTCCCAAGTCAATATTAACCTACACTAAACTGGCCATCAACAAACATGAATCCATCAAACCAGGGAATGAATTTTACATATGAATTTACCTGAATATGGTCACACTCTTCTATGAAAAAGCGAAGTCTGTCACTCATTTCTTCTCCATGTAAACCCCCAGAAAAGGAATCCCTTCCAATCCCATAATTGTCAAATTTGTAAGCATCCATCACAGTCCACTTAACTCATAAACTCTGGGGATGATAGTGGGCTTTTGAATAGTCAGTCCAGTATTGAACATCATTTTCTAACTCTTCCACAATGTCTCTGTCAGAAACTTCTTTTTGAGAACCATTCTGCACACCACTGACACCATTTTCAACAGTAAAAGAATTCTCCTGCTCTTCCTGGTACAAACTTTGCAAGAACAAATTTCTCCGATGCAGTTCAGAGGCTTGAGTAGATACATTATCATCCCTGCACATTGGTCTAGAGACAATAAATTCATCTACAACTAAACGAAAGATATACATGTAATAAACAACTCAACATAAACGAAAATCCAAAGAAAGGGCCTCACCATGTCATAACTCTTGATGGTACAGATGAACCCCCATTATACACAGTTCCAGATGAACTCATAGACCCAAGGAACCTGCCACAACCCCAAATAAATCAATCATTGTAATTTCCACACATTCTAAACTACAGAAGCCACAAACCCAAATCAAGCAGGCAATCAAAATCCAATCTTTATAACTTCTACACATATTAGACTACACTATACACAAAACTCAAATCCACTGAGCAATAAAAATTCAATCTTTACAATCTCCACACATTCTAGACCACTAAACACACAAACCAAGTCAAGTATAACTACCTTGAAGGTTGACAGAGAGCAGCCGAGGAGTATAAGTAGGAACACCCTGTTGATTTCAATGTACAACTATCAAAGTAAACCAAACTGAAAACCTAAAAATGGTAATAAAAGAAAATGGCCAAAAAGCTTGAGAAGATTAGCACACACCTGGTGAGTTTCACCATAGCGGTAGAAAACATCCATGTTCAAAGCCTGGTTCTTGAACACTGCATCTGCTTCTGGGTCTTCCGCACTCAAGTAGCTCATTCTACAAGCAACATAAGACCATGAATAAGAATGTGCACAAGAAATTTGAGAGTGGAGAGTTTGTGGGTGTTTGAGTAAGTGTACCTGGAAGTTCCAGAAATGAGAGCCCACAAAGTTTGCGAAGCCTCCAACTTGGAGGGTGACGATTTCCCTCATAGCTTAAGACTGTCAAAAGAAAATGGAATTTGGAGCCAAAAAAGTAAGCAGTTTGTTGTGGGTGAGACTACTAACTAAAAGTAAGCAGTCTTTTGATCTAGGCTTTTTGACACAATCAATTTGTTCCCCAGACATTGTGAGAAATACAACAACACATCATTTTCTATAGATTGTGTTGATAAATACAAGAAAACAACATTCAGAAGAATACAGTCCCAAAGAACAATTCAGTACTTCAACTTTGACATATGGAGGGAACAATTCAGTAATTCAATTGAAAGCAAGCCTATTAAAGTATTAATAAACGTAGCAAAGCAGCAATTGTTCCTCTCAGAAGAAAATGATAGATAATGCATCAGAGTTTCTAACAATTGCATCCTTAACATTATCTTATGGTGGTCAAAGGAAGAGGTATATACCATCTAAGATCAATTTTCTAGACATTGGAGTAAGCAATGGCATGGGCAAATCCCTTAGCAGGTGATAATGCATATGACCCAGAACACAAAGCTCATTGGGGTAAGAATACCGACCTGAATAGGGAAGTAACGACTGGGGGAGACGGGCTCCGAGTGACGGCGCGGTATCTGGGAGACGGCGAAAGCGCGGGCGACAGCGACGGGCGACGTCAAGTAGAGGAACTGAGGAAGGCAGTGTGACTTGGAAGGTAGACGGCGGGAACTGACTTAGGAAGTAAGTATAAAGACCAACGACGTCGTTTAACGTTTTTTTAATTTTTTTTATATATATGTGAAGTTTGTAGAAGACAGAAGAGGAGAGTCGAACCGGATTTTACAGCTTATTTTAGAATTTAAGCTGCTGAGGCTGTTTGGTGAAACAGCAACTTCCAATTATACCAGAAGCTCCCACTTCCCTATGCAATAATCTACAAGCTGCTTAGATGGTGCTTCCACAACTGTGGATTTTAGAATTTAAGATAACTTGCTGACTTGACCGATACTACCCTCTGCCTTAACTCTGGTTTTTCATAGCAATTGAAAAATCTGAAGTGCTGAAACAAGAATTTGCCTCCTCCTAACTTTTCGAAATATTGTTGCTTTCTTTCTCATTATAGATTATATAGAATTAAAAAGAATGAATTTGAGACATCCAACAAGATACTCCAAAGTCTTTGTTCCTTTTCTTCATCCATATGACTCGTAACATATGACTGTACTAGGATGTATAAATAAATTGCATATCTGCTAGAATGAAGAGCCTTACTTCTAATATCACTTGTTGTACAAGGTAGTGAAGAAATTGAACAACAAAACAACTCTGGGGATAACAGTTTCAAAAAACCTTACTGTCAATTCTCAAAATGTGCAACAATATCAAGCTCTCTTTCTGTCACAAGGAGCGATCAGCCTACAACCAGCATATGTGGTAACGACAAAACAAGGGTGATCTGCCTTCAAATTTAATTATTGTATAAGACAAATTGTATAAGAGAAGCAATCTACACTTTGGAAAAGGATACATAATTTAACTAACCTTCAGCTTGTATGACTTCCTAGTTCCTTTCAACCAAACAGACCCTATTAATGCTATAACCACCATTGGGACACCCATTGCCATCATCATAGTCAGCTCTCTCCTTTTCTATGGAACCCAAGAATCTTCCATGTTTCCCTGCTGCATTACATGTTTCTGTTGAAAGTTGAAATGGCAATTTTTACGAACACCAATATATTCTTACATATCGATTAAACCCCACCAAGATGAACTAAATAATCCAGCTTCTACATACATGTCTACCTCTCTTTTGATCCACATTCCAGAAGCTTCCAGTGTGCCTTGTAAAAAATCCTGAATATCCTTGCATAGACCTATGAATAGAATCAATTTTTCCGATTAACTTATAGAAATCAGGTACAGACATAGTCAATATAGTCCTCTTCGTTTCTGCAAGAATGTAACTGAAATCCCCCAACTTGGGTTCATTAGCCAATGCCGAATCCTCCACTCTTTTACTACCGACTCCGACTGATTCTGTTTCTTGTTGGTGTTCCTCTTGGACTATAAATCATGGCATCCCTTCAGATATTCCACCATACCGGTTTACTTTTCCACCATATGGCACTTTATTAGGATCATGGGCCAGGTAGTCTGCATGACTGCATCATCCAAAAAAGATACAAAATCCTTACATACTTGATGCACGAACCTGGAACAGAATTTGACAAACTAAAGTCTTTCTGTTCAAAGCTGGTTTGTTTGCATCCAGTACCAAAGTGATTTAAACCAGACTTTCTAATTTGTCAAACTTAATCACCAATAATCTCCACAAGTGCATTTTCCATCCTCAAACCTATGAAACCTATTGTTATCCCTAACAATGATAACCCTTCCTGAGCACTTGGACATAAACTTGATAGCAGTATGACAATCACCACAAATACGCAAGTTCTTCATAATCCTTATTGGCCTATCTGGAGGAATAGTTAGAAGGCCAAATGCCACGGCTAGTCTTTCACTATGATACCTAATTGTCTGGTTCTTTTCTTCATTATTTATTTCTCTAAGGACAAAACTTGTGTCTGCAACATAACCAGCCCTCTCCATTTCATCCCCTAATTCTTCCAACTTCTGATAAATCTCTTTAGTCCTCATGTGAGTCCTGTCTCCAGCAGCGAATGTATGGATCTTGTTTCCTTCCTCAACCCAACTCAAACCTGTCTCCTTTTTCACCCCATGGTCTCTTAGCCTCTTCCTAGCTTTTGCTGCTTCCTCGAATCTCCCTGCAGCAGCATAAGCATTAGATACAAGCACATGCATCCCAGAGCTTATAGAACCCAATTCAAAGATTTTGTCAGCCACGGAAGCAGCCAATTCAGTGTCTCCATGGAGTCGACAACCTGTTAACAAAGCTCCCAATACAGATTCTGTGGGTTCAATAGGCATCTCCTCTATTACTTTAACAGCATCCTGCAACTTTCCAGCTCGGCCAAGCAAGTCCACCAAGGAAGCATAATGCATCTCCCCTGGCTCAATCCCATACTCTTTCATCAGCCCAAAGTAATGGTGCCCCTTTTCAACCAGCCCGGCATGGCTACAAGCATAGAGCACACACAAAAACGTAATAAAATTCGGCTTCATCCCACTACTTTCCATCTGCTTAAACAGATCAAAAGTCTTCTCCGTGTGCACGTGCTGCGCGCAGGCTATCATCATCGCATTCCACATTCCAACATTCCTAACAGGCACCTCATCAAAAACTCGATAAGCCTCTTCAATCACTCCACATTTGGAGTACAACGACACCAAAGAGCTCCCAACAAAACTAGACGAATCAAAACTCGTCTTGAAGCACAAACCATGTATCTGCCTCCCCAACTCAAGCAGCGTCCAACTGCCGCAGACCCTCACAACACTCGAAAATGTGAAATCATTAACCTCGAAATCCTCAAGCAACGCCTGCTTAAAAAGCACCAAAGCCTCCTCACCCTCCCCCGCTTGAGTGTACCCGGAAATCATCCCACTCCAAGACACCACATTCCTGTGAGGCATTTCGTCGAACATGTTCCGGGCATTACTTATCTGCCCACATTTCGCATACATGTCAACCACGGAACTCGCAACAAACACATCAACATGATACCCGGTCTTGAGTGCAAGGCAATGTATGGACTGCCCCACATCAATGCGGTTGAGAATGGCGCAGGATTTGGTGACACTGGGGTATATATGGTCGTCGGGGCGCAACGAGGCGGCGAGCATTCGGCGAAAGTAGTGAATGGCGAGGAGAGGGAGGTCATTCTGGGCAAAGGAAGAGATGAGGGAGCTCCAAGTGGTGGAGGACTTGTGGGGGAAGTGTTGGAAGATTTGGCGGGAAAAGAGGGGGAGTTGGTTTTTGGAGTAGAAGTTGATGAGGTGGTGGGAGACAAGAGGGATGGACTGGAGGCCTGATTTGATGACGTGGGCGTGGAGCTGGAGACCCTTTGGGAGGGCCCTTGCGTGGGTTAGAGAGAGCAGGAGGTTGCAAATGTGACTACTGTGGTTTGGATTAGGGTTTAGGGAGGGTTTTGAGAGGGAGTGAAGCATTTTGAGAGGTCTGGGGTTTTTGACAATATCAGCGGTTTTGCTTAAGACCAGTCACAGCAAAATAGGACCCACGAACGGCGTCGTTTCCATTTGAAATGGCAGGAGGCACACTCCACCACCGATTCTCATTGACACTCAGCTTGCTCAGGTTCGTACTAATCTCCCTGGTTGTTTGTTCAATTTTATCTCTGATTTCGTTTCTTGAGTTATGGAATTCGCCTCATTTCTCGGAAGCTGGGTTTCGCGAAATGTGAATCCAGAAAGGGCGAAATGAACGAATAAGCTAGGTTTGATAAGAGAGAAACGAAATCAATGATTTTTCTTTGTTATTTATGAAAATAAATGAGTGGAATTTGGTTTGGATTTGTAGGGTTAGTAGTTGACATTGGGTTGTTCTTAAACCAGGTAATGAGACTGTGTTGTTTGTGGATGCTGGAGGGGAGGCTCTATTGGAAACTAGTAATGTTGGTTTTCGAGTCCAGGCTGACAAGGAGGTAACCAAATTCAGGAGGCAAAAGGCATAATCGTTTTCCTTCTTGTACATCTCCTAAATCATTTGAAAAAAATTACGTTTTCTTTATGATGGTAGATTATGTTTTGAGTTGGTTCTTGCATTTACTGTGAACTGTACATGTCAGGGAACATCAGGGTGTTTTCTCGGTGTTGCTCAGTGAGGGAACATGAATCATTGGTTGTACATTTTGATGCAACCAAGGATGGAGAGCTTGGTATAATTTCAAGCGGCCCCAATAAGAAGATACTCAAATTTGACCCTGTATACTCTGCAGAGGATGATCAAGGTATGAATGAACAACAGAGAAAGTTTATGACATAAAACTCACTTTAATCTGGAGTACTATCTTTTGTTTGAAATTGCAAAAGTGGTAAATAATATAAAAAAATTATCCATTACTTAAATTAACTTGAAGAAATTTTTTTTTTTTTTTTTTTTTCTGTTGCAGTTGATGTGTTCGAAACTATGAGAGTTTTAGTATTATATGGCTACGTACAATGTTTATATCTTTGCACATGAGCAAACGGGTATCTGTTAGCGTGCTTGAGGCCTACAATGAGCAAATCAGAGACTTGCTAGCATAAAAAAAGGTACTGTTCTAATACAATTTACCGTAGAAGTCAAAATTTTCTCCTGAGCTGTATTATTTTTGCTGGTAGTCATAGGCTCATAGATGTGGCAGATAGAGCTTAATTGGTATGGTCATCTTATAGATTATAAATTGCTTTGCATTGTAAGTTGGAGATGAGACAAGCTTCTGAAGGCATTCATCACATACCTGAAGTTATAGAAGCCAAAGTAGAGAACATTAAGGAGGTCTGGAGCCATTCTGCAAGGTGGAAGCAATGCAAGGGCAACAGGATCAAACAATGTGAATGAACACAGCAGCTGATCTCATTGTTAGAATTTGTCCTTTGTTCTTATTACTTACATGCGCTCTTCATTTTAAATATCTATCATTATTCTACTACGTTCTTTGTTCATTCTTCTTCTGTTAGCACATACTTTGCATGATGGTAAGAGCAAAGAATTTGATGACTGGCGATTGCACCATAAGCAAGCTTTGGATTGTGGACCTTGCTGGCAGTGAGAGGTTGGTAAAAACTGAAGTTCAAGGGGAACGCCTCAAGGAAGCTCAAAACATCAATATATCTCTATCAGCTCTTGGTGTTGCTATTTCTGCTTTGGCGGCGAAGAAAAGCCACATTCCTTATAGATTTTGTTTTGAATGATTATACCACATCAGACATGTATCCCATTCTTGTAATCTGATGTTTCATTGGTGTTCTCAGGAATTCCAAGCTCACACATCTACTTCAAGACTCCTTGGTAAGCAGCTACACAAGATTGTATATTGCTTCTAGCTTTGATGCACTATCAGTATATCAGCCATAGAATTACGAGAGATCAGCATATATATATATATAATATATTTCTGTCACATGTGAAGATACTAAACTCTGATGTTTGTCCAAATTACCCCTTCGGAGCACAACCTGAATGAGAGTTTAAGTTTTCTAAACTTTGCATGGAAACAAGCGGATATGGGTGAGGTTCAAAAGCTAAGAAATCATGTAAGCTCAAGGAAGTCTAAATTAAGAGTATTTCACTGTCCCTTAAATACGCATTATCAAAATGAACTTGTGTACTCTGCAACTAAGAGAGCCTATTCCCTGCACGACTCGTGCAGCTGCACTAGGCAAAAAAGCTGACGTGGCTATTAATTAATGGTGGATGGAAACGGGGCATTAACGTGAGAGCAGGGTTAAAGCAAGAATTACCACGACCATGTGTTCTTTGTTAGTGTTTTAGTTTATTTGGATTAGTATTGAATAAGTCCTAGTCCTAGTCCTAGTCTACTAGTCTACTGGGAGTTTTTTGATTTACCAAGTCATTAGGAATCTCTTATTATTAGGGTTTGTTAGCAGCTAGCCGTTTCAGAATTTGTGCTTAGTTTGTTTTTGTACGCTCTATTTAACAGAGCTTTCCTTTCAGTCAATGATATCAATTTAGTTCAGCTCCAATACTCTCTATAATTCTCTTGCTTTCTAGTTCTTATACTCTGACATTGTGGTATCAGAGCCCTTACTGGGCCTGAGGTGAAAAGCAGCAGCTTTGTGTGTGTCTTGCAGCAGCAAGGGTGATGGCAGAGAATGGCAACTATGTGCAGCCCTCCATTCCACGCTTTGATGGTCATTATGACCATTGGCGTTTATTAATGGAGAACTTCTTAAGGTCGAAGGAGTATTGGAGCCTAATTGAGACAGGCTTCACTGAGCCTGCTGCGGGGGAGGTGACAACTGCAGCACAGAGGAAGACATTGGATGAATTAAAGCTGAAAGATCTAAAGGCGAAGAATTATCTCTTTCAAGCGATTGACCGCATGATCTTAGATACAAACCTTCAAAAGGATACTACGAAGCAAATATGGGATTCCATGAAGAAGTATGAAGGGAACGCGAGGGTGAAACGCTTTCAACTTCAAGCACTTCGCAGGGAGTTTGAGACTCTTGAGATGAAGGTTGGTGAGTCTGTTACAGATTATTTTTCTAGAGTTATGTCAGTAGCGAATAGAATGCGAACTCACGGTCAACAGATGGATGATGCTACTGTGGTGGATAAGATACTTCGATCTTTGACTGAAAAGTTCAACTATATAGCCTACTCCATTGAAGAGTCGAAGAACATTGATGAGATGTCAGTGGATGAGCTGCAAAGTTTACTGCTGGTTCATGAGCAAAAACTCAATCGGAGTAGAGGAGAGGAGCCAGTAGCCTTAAAAGCATCAACAAATGGTGGTTTTCCAGCTAGAGACAGAGGTAGAGGCGTATGGAGAGGAAGAGGCAGAGGTATGAGATATGGCAATGGGAGCGGACTGAAGCATGTTGATCAATCCCTTGATTTTCATGGCAGAAGTGGTAGAGAAGGTTTCAAGCATGAACATCAATCCTCAGGCAGAGGTAGAGGATATTTTGATAAGTCCAAGGTGGAATGCTTCAGATGTCATGGGTTTGGTCACTTTCGGGATGAGTGTAATGCGAAGCTTCACAGGGAGAAACAAAAGACCGGTGAGCAGTCTCATTTTACGAAGAAAAAGGAAGATGAAGAGGCGACACTATTAATGGCGTATCTTGAGAAGGAGCAGCCTGAAGCTTATACATGGTACTTAGACTCCGGGTGCAGCAATCATATGTGTGGTAGTAAGTCCTCTTTTTCAGTTCTAGATGAAGAATTTCGTACTGTTGTGAGATTTGGTGATAATTCTACTGTCAATGTCATGGGGAAGGGTGATATTCGTATTAGAACTAAAGCTAATCATGTTGAAACAATCTCAAATGTCTATTATGTTCCTGCCTTGAAAAGCAATTTATTGAGTATTGGTCAGCTTCAAGAGAAGGGTTATGTGTCTACAATGAGGGATGGTGCTTGTGAAGTTTATGATCCTCAAAGGGGTCTTATTGCTCATGTGAAGATGACTCCAAACAGCTGTATCCATTGACAATCAAGAGTGCTCATTCCTGTAATTTGGCTAAGATAAAAGATTCAACATGGCTATGGCATTACCGCTATGGTCATTTGAATTTTAATGGATTGCAGACACTATATCAGAAGAAGATGGTTATTGGTCTTCCCCAAATCAGTTCTCCTTCCAGCAAGGTGTGTGAAGAGTGTTGTGTTGGCAAGCAGCATCGTGAGTCATTCCCAAAAGGAAAAGCTTGGAGAGCCAGTGCACCACTTGAGCTTGTTCACTCTGACATTTGTGGGCCTATCACTCCGGAATCAAATGGTAAAAAGAGATACTTTATTTCTTTTGTTGATGATTATAGCCGGAAAACTTGGGTTTATTTTTTGTTAGAGAAGTCAGAGGCTCTTGCTACGTTCAGAAGCTTTAAAGCTTTAGTTGAAAAGGAGGCTGGCAGACCTATTAAGATTTTGCGGACTGACCGCGGTGGAGAATACAACTCACATGAGTTTGTGAGTTTCTGTGCGTTGCATGGTATAAAGAAGCAGCTCACTGCAGCTTATACACCGCAACAAAACGGTGTATGTGAGAGGAAGAATCGTACTATCATTAATATGGTACGAAGTATGCTTGCAAGAGGAGGTGTTGAGAAGTCTTTTTAGCCGAAGGCAGTGAATTGGAGTATCCATATATTGAACAGAAGTCCTACTTTTCCTGTTCAAAACATGACTCCTCAGGAGGCATGGCATGGAGGTAAACCTGCAGTCGATCATTTCAAAATTTTCAGTTGTATTGTTTATGCTCACATTTCAGATCAGAAAAGAAAGAAGCTTGATAACAAGGGTGAGAGGTGAATATTTCTTGGAGTGAGTGAGCAGTCCAAAGCTTACAAGTTGTATAATCCGGTAACTAAGAAGATTGTTACCAGCCGGGATGTGGTATTTGATGAGGAAAAGATATGGAAGTGGAGTGATGATGGTTCTTTGAAGCAGCAAATTCCTATGCCTCTTGAAGAAGATGAAATTCAGCAACCTCAGTCACCGCAGCAAGTGCCACCGCAGCAACCTCAGTTATCAATTGTTCCAGTTGTACAAAGTGAAGATCAGACATCAGATCCTCCCAGTCCTCGTTCTAGAAAGAGGCCAGCATGGATGATGGATTACGAAAGTGGAGGTGAATTTACTTCTAGTTCTGATGGTTCTGATGATGATCAGCTTGCGCATTTGATTTTATTTGCAGATTGTGATCCTCTAACTTTTGAGGATGCGGTGAAAGAGAAGAAGTGGAAGGATGCTATGGATGCTGAGATAATGGCAATAGAGAATAATGATACTTGGGAGCTTACTAATCTTCCAAAAGGGCAGAAGTCTATTGGAGTGAAATGGGTGTTCAAGACTAAGGTGAATGCAAAGGGAGAAGTGGAGAAGCACAAAGCTCGTCTGGTTGCAAAGGGATACAAGCAAGAGTTTGGTGTTGATTATAAAGAGATTTTTGCTCCAGTTGTGAGGCTTGACACAATCAGGTTGGTGATTTCCGTTGCAGCACTAAATGATTGGCCTATATACCAGTTGGATGTTAAATCTGCATTTTTACATGGAGAGTTGCAAGAGCAGGTTTATGTTGAGCAACCTACTGGTTATGTGCAAGAGGGGAGTGAGAAGAAGGTGTACAAGCTGAAAAAGGCTCTTTACGGACTAAAACAGGCACCTAGAGCTTGGTATAGTCGTATAGATGCCTACTTTGCTGGTGTTGGGTTCAAGAAGTGTCCATATGAACATACTCTTTGTGTCAAAAACGGAGCTGCAGGGAAGTATTTGTTTGTGTGCTTGTATGTCGATGATTTGATTTACACCGACAATGATGAGCAGATGTTTGATGAGTTGCGAAGTTCTATGATGAAGGAGTTTGATATGACAGGCTTGGGAATGATGCAATACTTCCTTGGCATTGAAGTAGTTCAGTCAACTGCGGGGATCTTTATTACACAGAAGAAGTATGCACAGGAGGTACTGGAGAAATTTGAGAGGAAAGGCTGCAACTCAGTAGCAACCCCAGCAGAACCGGGTTTGAAGTTGGCTAGTGATCCTAAAGGTAAGAAAGTTGACAGCAAATTCTTCAAGCAGATGGTTGGTAGCTTGATGTACCTCACTGCAACAAGGCCTGATATAATGTTTGCAGTGAGTGTTATTAGCAGGTTTATGGAGCAGCCATCTGAGCAACATGTTCTTGCTGCGAAAAGGGTCATGCGCTACTTGCAAGGTACAATTGATTATGGTGTTTTTTATAAGAAAAGAGAGAAGTCAGAGCTTATGGGGTTTACTGATAGTGATTATGCTGGAGATGTGAATGACAGAAAAAGTACTTCTGGTTATATGTTTATGATGGGTAGTGGAGCTGTTTCTTGGTCATCAAAGAAGCAGCAAGTTGTCTCTTTGTCGACAACGGAGGCTGAGTTTATTGTTGGAGCTGCATGTGCTTGTCAAGCAGTGTAGTTAAGAAGAATGCTTGGGGAATTAAATTTTCCTCAGTTAGAGTCTACTACTGTTTACTGTGATAATAGCTCAGCCATCAAGTTATCGAAGAATCCGGTGTTACATGGGAGAAGCAAACACATTGATGTAAGGTATCATTTTCTTCGTGACTTGACAAAAGATGGTGTTATTGAGTTGGTTTATTGTAGAAGTGAAGGTCAAGTTGCTGATATCCTAACCAAGCCACTCAAGATTACTACATTCTTGAAGCTGCGGGAACTACTTGGTGTGTGTTCATTGAAGGAAGTCATTGGTGATGCTACTGACGCATGTGGACTAACTTGCTGGAGTTTTTTGTGTAAACTGATATGTTGATGGCTATCAGTTTAAGGCGGGAAATGTTAGTGTTTCAGTTTATTTGGATTAGTATTGAATAAGTCCTAGTCCTAGTCTACTGGGAGTTTGTTGATTTACCAAGTCATTAGGAATCCCTTATTATTAGGGTTTGTTAACAGCTAGCCATTCCAGAATTTGTGCTTAGTTTGTTTTTGTACGCTTTATTTAACAGAGCTTTCCTTTCGGTCAATGATATCATTTTAGTTTAGCTCCAATACTCTCTGTAATTCTCTTGCTTTCTAGTTCTTATACTCTGACATTCTTCACGTGCCATTAAAATCACTACCCTAATCCACACAGACGTGCATCAAATCCGATCTCAATCCGCACAAATGCGCACTCCTTCCATCTCAATCTCCTCCACTGTTCGAGAGCGGCGGTTATCTGAAAAGCCGATCTGGAAGTTGTTTGAAGGCTGATCTGGAGGCAGATCAGTATTATGGAATTCAAATTTGGAGGTTATCAGACTGGATTGGAGCCATCTCTCTCGCAATTGTTCCTCTCTCTGGTTCACTGCAGATTACGAGGTCAAACTCCGCCAATGGAGGCACTTGAACTTCTCTGACTGAGTCGAATAGCCTATTGGAATCTTAAAGTTGGATCTTTTGAGATGGGTCTTAAAGTTTAACGTAGTCGCCCGAAAAAGATGATTGGGTTATTGACGATGCAGCACAATCTTTGATTTTAGGCGATTAGGGAGTGTGTGTTCATCTATATCAGACATCTAATTCCTTTTGTTTCGCATTCCAGATCCGGTCCTGCAATTTGAAGGTAATAATTTGCAATTTTGTATGAGTAATTTGGTACAGGTGAGGCAGGTAACAAACTGATGTTTGATGTTGAATTTCATAGGAAATGGAAGGGTCTGAGGTGATGGGTAAACGGAGAAGGTTGTTGGCAGGAAAATTGGTAAGTCATTTTGACATTATGTATTTATGAAACTTGAATATCGGTTTGAACTGCTACAGTAGTATAGTTGGTGAAAATGAGAGGGAAAACATGTTTTTTTACAGAAAGAAGATGTGGGGATTAAAACCGTCTGTTACCCAAAGGACTTCAAATCTACATGTGATGCCCTATCAAGCAGCAAGAGAAATGTTGTGGTGGAAGTGGGATTTGGCCCATTACTTGATATCGGATGCATAAAACTGAACTGGGACTTATGCCAAATGTTTGTCGACAACTTTGATGTGCAACAGAGGAGGTGCTCTACTAAGATTCACTGGATATCTTTGCCGGTAAATGTCGGTGACTTTGAACGTGTGACGGGGGTTAGGAACCTGGGACACGAGTTAAGTTAGAGGGGTGTTTTGATGTTGACGATATGAAGGAGCTACAAAGGAAGTTGTGTGGTGAGAATGGAGATATAAGTGTAGACAGTATGAAGGACGATGTTTTCAAAATTAATTTTGTACTGTATTCCCTAACCGTACTATTGTGCCCCAACACCCCCGACACGGCTGATTTGAAGTTCCTTATTGCATTGAGTGATGCCTCATCCATTGATAGCAAGAATTGGGCATCATTGTGCTTCGAACATCTAGTGGATGGTGTTGTTGCCTATAAGGTTAATCGGACTGGTTACATTATGGATGTCTGGTGTTCGTACAATTATTTTATTTTGATTCAGTTGGATATAGTTCGTCCGTTGTTTGTAAATCTATTATCCCGGTTGTTGCATGGACAGTGAAAAAGTGTAAGAAAATGATTGAATGGGTAGGTGGAGAGAAGCAAATTTGCTCCCCACCCATTCATCCCCACCCTTTTAGATGAATGCCAAGTGTCCCTTATGTTTAATTACTTTAACTAAAATGGTGAAAATGGACACTTGGCATTCATCTAAAAGGGTGGGGAGGAAGGTGCGGATGAAAGGGTGGGGAGCAAATTTGCTTCCGTAGGTCGAGAGGGGGGCTTCCAGTCCACTTTTATTGAGGTTTGCACTATTGTAGTGGCTGAATTAGGTGGAAGTGAAGTAGGATCGAATGTTTCCAATTCTGTTGAGGTGACTGTGTCAGATGATGTGTCGAGAGCCATGCATGAAATAGATGGTCTTCAAAACGAGGTTGACAGACTAACTTCAGTGATGGATATCATGGAATTTAACATCGAGAAGGTTGGTAGCACGTTAATTGAAATAGACACAATATCCCGTGACATGACCGAAGATGTGTTACGACGGCGTCTTCTGTATGCAGTGAGAAATGTTTTTGGTAGTGGTGTGGAAAATTCGTTGTCGTTGGATAATCATGTGAAAGTGAACCTCAAGGACGGTATAGATATGGCAACTGAAACGTTGCGAGGACGCCCACTACCCCCAATATTCGACGACGGATGAAATGAAACCGAATCGTGTGAGTATCCAGCTGAAGAGGTGTGTACTGTTAATAATCACAATAATGTATAGTTGAATGTTGTTTTATATTGTCCTCACATTTTTGAAATGTCGATAAAACAAAGCTTGTGTAAATTGTGAATATGTGATCATGTGTATGATGACTTTATGAGAAGTGTATGTTTTGCGTGCGTGACAATATCACACTGTTTTGCAGGATTTGGCCGTTGATGGTGGTGATAATAGATTTGGCATTGAGAGGGATGACCACCCGGTAGGAAATGAAAAAATTGGTTTCCCTTTAGAAGGGAAAATGTCATAGGGTGATTTAAAATTGCTGAAGTTTGTGTTCGACGAAACTCGTACTGATTCAAACAAGTCAGGGTAAGTTAATATTCATAGTATGAAGGTCCATATGTGTGAATAGTAGTATAATACATGGAATGGATTATGAAATAATAAGTATTTCGTGTTTTTAGTTAATTAAGGGGGTTGCAGTAAAAAAGAACCTGTTTATAATCTGGGTTCAGTCATCCATTAACGTGGTATGGTGTTGTAATGAGTGTGGTCTACTGAGTTGTGTTGTACATGATTTTATGTGTCATTGTGCAGCGAAGTAGCAACCCGATTTGGTGATATTGTGTTGACGAAAGCCGATATTGAATGCATGCGGCCTGGAAACACAATAACAAGCAAGGTGATGTGATGTGATATCTGAGACAAAATTTTAACATGTTATTTTAATTTCACAATTTGTTGCCAATAGGTACTGTTTAGGTTATATGAGATTTTATTGATCTGGCAACGGTTTTAAATATTGTCAGATGATAAACCTACATGCCGCATACTTGTGTGAAGCACAGTTAACCACATGGTTTTTTCCTACGAATTTCAGTGTATGCATATAAGTACATGTATCAATGGTCCTTATGTCAGTTAGCTTACACGATTGAGAATAATACATTATTCTATTATGATAAGTTAGGGACACTGTCAGGGTTCAGATAAGCAATGCGGAAGATACTATTCTTTAAATACCATAATAATCGATTGCGAGCTTCACAAGTTTAACAGGCGGTTGAAACACTTTTGTAAGGTAATGAAACTATTTTGGAACCAAGAAGTTGTGTCATCCATTATTTAGGAAGTGTTATTTAAATTGTACAGATGTGTGACAGATATTTATCCCTGTACACGACGAGACATTGGATCATTGGTTTCTGTTTCTAATAAAAGTCTGCGATGAAGTTGTTGAGATTTGGGACAGCAAGGCCGACATGGCGTCATCAAGGAGGAGGCATGAGATAGCAACATCCGTGGTAATTATTGTTTATGTAACTATTATCGTGATTGCGATATATGAATACAAGTACATATAAATTAGTTTTATTTTGGTCCTGCAGATATTGCTGGTACAAAAGGTGTTTGCTAGTGATATGAAAAAACCATGTGATATATTATAATTTTCCCTCATTTGAAGTTATTGTTCTGAAGGGCAACCAATGGGATGTGAATGGTTTTAAAAATGGCATATATTTGATGAGGCACATGCAATTATACGGTGAACCTTGGTTTGATGGGGTAGGTGATGTTGCCTACATTTTAATATTTATGTCTACACTGCTTGACTGTAATTATTGTAACCCTTTTTTATTCATCGTTTCAGTTTGAGTCTAACAAGGAGAGGACTGAGCTAGCATTATCAATTGTGAAGAACTCCAATAATGAGGAATTGAGGAGTCTTAAAGTAGCGGCTGGTGTCAGCGTGGTGGGTAATAACCAAGCTTTTAATCAAACTAACCTCGATGTAGATGGTGACGCACAAGACGAGGGAGCAAGGGCGGTTGATAAGGGCAATCATCCAACCGGGCGGAAGATGAGGTCCCACCGGAAGGGAAAAGATCTCGCATGATGATACACCACCTGCAACCCCCCATGGTAGTAACGTTGTCCTCCCCTCAACTTCAGTCATTTGGTTTTAATGATTTTGTTACTCATGTGTAAAAACATAATTTATGTATTTTTGGACAACTGTGATATTCCCTAAGAACCAAAATATTGTGTGTGTTTGAAACGACGCTGTAAGAATTATGTCATGTTTTTTTAGATGTTACCTAATTTGTGTTGGAGTTTATGGGTTTTTATGATTCGTGTGTGTGAAAGCTGAACGTCAACTTGACGGAAGTATGGATTAGGATATGCTCAAGTATTCATCATAATCAAAAAAAATCTCAGATTTCTTTAAGACTCCAACCCCATATATGGAGAAGTTATCAAGCGCAGTATATGTGAGTAAGAGTATGTGCGGCATCATATCCACAAAATCAATTAAAATCCGACATCATCTGGTCTCTTCCCCAATTGATCTCGAAGATGCTGCTTATTGGCTTATTGTTTGTATTGTCGAGGGTTTGCCTAATTTTCTCTCAACCTAAAGGTTTACTAGAGGCACATATCATCATCTTAAACCACGACTTATCAAATAAACCCAATAAACCCAACATTCATCGCAATAACCTTGTTCATAGCAAATAATCAATTACACGTCCATATAGTATCAGGAAGGAAATCAACAAAATTACTAGAGATACTAAAGGGTTTTGATGTTGAACATATATAATATGTCTGGACCAAAGCTTATCCCAGACAAATATCCATGAAGGCAGTTACTATTACATAATCAGTCAAATAGTCATACATGACCTGTTGTTTCGCGGATGAAAAACGTTAGGAAAACGTTTCCTCAATCTGTCAACCAGAACGCGTTCTCTTTGGCATTCCATACATAATATCCAAAGGCTTTTCAGAACATGTGGTATACCTATCCAAACGTGCAACCACATCCGTGGACATATATGGGAACTGTGATTTACCGTTGTGATCGTCGTTGCTGCAATGCTGGTTTATTAGCCTTACGAGTGAAATATCTGTGTCCGAAGAAGCAGTGGTATTAGTTTGGTCTTCACTGTCAGATGTGAACCTCGTTTTCGCATCCAATACCATTTCTTTTGATGCCAACAAACTAGTTTCGTCATCTTTAACGATGGTATCTTCTGTTTTCAATTCCTGCTTAAATGAAAGGTAGAAGGAATCACCTATCAGTGGAATGTATACACGCTGAATAAATATGTATATGTCAGCATAATGTTTATAACCCCATAATACTTCAATGCGTCAAATAATATGTTAATGAATAGATTACCTTCATAACCCGATAAAGACGTTGATGTAAGCTTGAGATTTCTTTTTCCTTGGCCATAAGATCACTTTTCTGCCACAAATAAGTTTCAAATATGTGAACCACAATTGTAGACAGAAGTATATGTGCTTTTACATTATGTTTGTAACAGTTCATCATGTATTAATTTAACTAAAAATATTGGATCTAACATGAAGACGTATGATGTTTGTCAGCGTGTCACGTGCTTTTAGAGAGCAGTTTTACGCTATAGCAGTCAACCCTGCAATTTGTTGTAAGACGGCATCTGTTGTCTGTCCGGAAACCTACATCATTATGTCTCTCCAAAGTAGGAATTTAAAGCATGGTACCGGTGAAGATTGCTTATGATTCAGATAACGGGCTTACATCTATTATAGTCTGGTTCCCATTGATGTAGTCCATGACAACATTGTTCGGTATAGTTACGGTGTCAAACCTGTATTTAACACCAAGTGTTACTAGACTAATAGTTGAAGAAGGCATGATGAACGTTGATTCTGTTGTGTATGTTCTAATACGCCGTTTCTGCTGCAATGGTTGAGTTTTTGGTTCATCCTCTTTCGCGTGTTCTATTATGTAGTTATGTTGGGTACGACCCTGTATTCGCTTATTTTTGTCTGAAGGCACTAATTTTTCTCCTTTTCAATGCATCTCTCTGTTTACTCTCTCCTGCCAATCTGGAAAGAAAACAAAATAAATTATGAACAAAACATAAAAATCTGATTGCAGTTTTGTAGGGAAAATCTACACTAAAACTCTAAAAGTGTGCAACCGAATATATAAAACATTCACTCCTCCGTCTCACTGTAATTTTACATATTACTCGTCTCTGATAGCTTGGACACTTAAACTGCTATGCTGTTTCTGGCGCTGTATCTAATAACTCTTATTGTCTATGCTAGATATCATCGTTATCTAGTGTACTAGACATACTACATATCACTTCATATACTATGACACCGGTTGAGTGATTACGTTACGTAAAAATAAAGGATCGATATGACTACTCATTCATATTCATGTATGATTTAGATTGTAAATGTGATGTGTTCTATATACGCAGAACAAAACATACTATCACTCATTCACCTACTTACTTATTCATAAATAATATAACTGGACGTATACAATTTAGATGAATTCTTTAAACTTCATGATCAATCTTCAATTAGTAATGATAGTAAAACAATGTTAATTAAATTAAAACCTACATCCTTTTAAGACGAAAATGTACCATAAGAAGACCAAGGAGAGCGCCAACGATGTACTAGTTCAAACAACCACAGTAACCCAAATGTAAAGCTTGTGAATCAAGAAGACAGACAATTAAATTGACAGACGGGTGATGCGAGCTGATATAACCTCGCGCATAGTTAAACAGGAATTTTAGATACAATGCAGGGGTTCGAAACTAAGCATACGCGTATTGCATGAATGAATGAAGCTTATCTCACCCAAGGCATAGCAGTTAAGTGGCGATGATGTCTGAAACCGTTTCTGGTGACGAGTCTGGTACCAAAACTACTATGAATTAGGGCAGGCTAGATACTCGTTTGCACAACGAACCTTAAAAGCTTAAACTGTTGGTAGGGTTTGACTTGTGGTTAACTTTACCAAAACGTCCTTATATTCATTTTAAGACCTTTTATTGCACTATTCATATAAAACTCATATTCTTATCTCCAACAATGAGTCTTATATTAGAGTCCTATATTCACTTTACTTAATTAAAATAAACTTTGAGTCGAAAGTTTATGGATATTAATTATCATATAATATGTTAACATTATTAAATAAAGTAAACTACATAATTTCTATTTTGTCATAATATTTTAAAATAAAAAAATACGAGATAGTGAATAAATGAAAGGATCAAAGGAAGAAACTTGAAAAAAGATATTGTGGATGGTTTAGAGTGTCATCAAATTTACTATTTCAAAGCATAGTTTTTTTTTTTTTTAGTAATTTTCTAATACATTTTTTTATTATTTTTTAAAACTGGAATTAATCACTATACTCGATAGTTAAAACATCAGCCGTTTATATTCTATAACATCAGCCCTCACATGTTTATTGTAAATGAGTTAAAATTAGATGTCAACCGTAAAATTTTAAACTAAATAAATCAAGGCCGTCCATTAAATGACAAATAGAATCCTATATGGGTTAGAAAAACTAAGTTAAGTGGATCCATCAAAAACATTTTTGTCTCCCAGTCTTCTTGAAGCGCGTCCTGGCACGCCAAGCACAGATGGTGCACGCGTATCTTTCTCTCCCTTTCCAGCGCATGATGCGTCTGTTTCTCTAGCCCAGTTGCATACATGTGGGCCCAATGCACTGTTTGAGTCTTGGTCTTGGAAATCCATCAAATATAGGACTCAAAATAAAACCAAATCTTAAAAATCGCAGACCAACACCTCCTAAATTGGGCTGTTGGAGATGAAAAGTCTTATTTAAGACCAAAGACTCAATTTTAGAACCTCTGTTAGAGTTACCCTAAAGCCAACACATTTCTAACAAACAACGAAACAAATGAATGAAATTGTGTACAAAGCCATCAAAATAGATAGGACATAAAAAACACATTTAGATCTCTCCAAATTTGAAGATACTTACCATATTTCCCGACGATTTCAGCCTTCTTCATTCCCTTAGTCTACATCAAGAAAAAAAAAAACACAACTCTTAAAAACACGCAAGTCTTCTAGATACGTAATCAATCTGAACTAAATTCATATAAACGAATATCTATATTTACTAATCTAATCAAGTTCTATAGCTTTGCTCAGTAGAAACTTAGGCCTCTAATGCCGCAGCTTTTAGTGAAAACTTCGAGAGGGAGAGAGAGACGAGAGAGACAAAAAAAAGAGGGATACCACGGTTGTTGATGGGAGAAGGTCGTTTGCCCTGACAGTGGAGAAGCAGCTGGTAGGAGAATTAACCCTACCTTGCTTTACATGTTTTTATAGCATTACACGACCTATTGGGCAGACTTGTATACGGGTTAGAGGAGTTTGTTCCAAACCATAATCTATTTGTTCTGGTACATTGATCACTAATTACAATCATACGACAACTTTTGTAAACTAATTATAAACATGCATTCCAGACGAGAGACTTAAGGAATTCATTTGTTCTTTACATTGCCACCAATATGGATCATATAGTTCAATTAAATAATACTTAGGACTGAAAAAATGATCATGGCATAGAAATCTATACATAGACATGTAATGTGGACTAATAAAGATTTTTACGCATTTCCATTTAATTATCATGGCTGCTAGAGAAAGACTATGAAATAAACAATCAGAGTAGAGGATGTTGAAATAAATACATCAATGTACTTTCTATTGATGGACTATACACAATTACACCAGATTAGGCAATACAAATACTTGATGTGAACTACACAACTATTCTAAGATTTCTAAATATGAATTGTACAAATGTTCTAAGTTTAACTAGCAACTATGTATTGAATATGTTGTTCTTTGGTTCTCTTTCCGAGCATATCGATCTAATCTTCTGCAATGCATTTGAGTATATCTTCTTCGTTGGCTCTAGAACTTGAACTCTTTAGCATCTCTTCGTCCTTGCTTCCATAACTTGAAGGAAGTGTCTCAGATAAGGTTGGAGCCAAACGGCTTCTTGTCTTGAAAAACGAAAGCAAATAATTGTCACAACATTTCTATGAAAACTAAGTAGATTATATGACAGTTAAATGTAAATACCTTATAGAAGAACAATATTTCTCTGCCGCGTCTTTTGTCTTAACACCAACACCGTAGAGGAACCATTTTTCATATGAAGATACAAATGGATCATTTGTTCCCATATCTACACCGATACGAAAAATGTTAGCCTTTCATCCTTATAAGACTTAAGCTCCATAGGACACACATTCTTAGAAAGGTAAAGCAAACCTTGAAGTAGCAAATCGTCTTCATCATTATAGCCTTTCAATTTCCAAAAGGTGCGACCATCAGTGTTGAACAGATAAAGATCTGTTCGAAAAAAGAATCAGAATGTTGCTTCCCTGTAATGGGAAACAATTAGCAAAGTGATAAACGAAAAAGCATTTGAGCTCTAAAAAAAATAGCATGAATTGAAAATACTAGGAATGTAACATACATTTTGATTTTGAGACTTCTGCTTCCAGCAACTCTGCTTGAGCTTCATCTAATTCACTCTTTAGTCGCGAAAGAATAGATTCGCGATCTAAAGTTGAAGCATCATCGACCCCTGTGGTAATGGCCATGGTCACGGCCACCTCAGTTTTTAACTATTGCTTGAGACTTATCTCCTGTGTAAATGACAATTTAAGTCAGAAATTACTATATCTAGGTTCCAAAAGAACTTTATGAAATCTAATTAGATTTTACCTTATCCTTTGCAGCAGAAAATCTTTCTTTTGCTGCTTTCTTTCTTTCCGAAATTGCACATTTTCTCTCTATGTAATTTCTCAGTGATCTACAAGACACATTGCAAGATTTATCATATTGTATAAGAGGAAATATGTGAAATTATAATATATAACATGTTTGTCCAACTTACGCAATGTTAAGAGCCTCATCACAAAGGAATGTTATGACTCTGAGTTTTAAGCGGAAGTCTGAAGAGTCGTATCCAACAACTCCTCTACTAAAGAAATCAGAGGGCAGTACCCTGAGTAGAAATTGAGACTTGGAGAAGCAGCTTTCCAGAGGTTTGGACCATGAATCTTTGTTCGAAGTCCTGAAATGACATAAGATTGATGAACAACTATTTCATGCTACATGTATTTTAAATGAATAAACTTGATCATAAAATTGGTAAGACAAGACAGAGTTTATATATAACCTCATTTAATTTTTAACTAGGTGCTACATAGATTTTAGCTAGTAAGCAGATGTCTTACTCTTCTTGGAATTTCTTTTTTTGTTTCAGAGCCAATAGCTTGGCTTGAAATCGAACTGCTGAGGAGTATTCTTAACGCATCAGGTCTCGGAGTAGTGATTTAGCTTCTACTGTGCTGAACTCAAGAATCTATAGAGAAAACTCAAAAGATGAGATTTGGGTCCAATGATACCCATTTATTAAGTCAATGAATTAGCAAATATGATAAATTAAGTACAAAATTTCTTATGATGTTATGATTTAACACATGAATTGAGTCAGCATTTAAGCTGTTAAATGTCACTAATAAAATAAAATTATTTAGAGGAACACCTAGTCCAATATTTATAACAGAACAAATGTTTTTATTGAAAGGCGTCACAGAACTCTAAAAGTTGTAAAGCATGACCAACATTCTGAGATTGTAGTTCAGTCCCAGCGACAATTGTCAAGGGCATCCCCAAAGGCAAAGGAAGTTTAGCCTCAAGGACTTCCTCCCTTGCTTTCACTCTATGGGGCTCTCTAGGAGCCTTGGACTTTGTCTTGCCCTTAACGTCTTCCCTCTGGTCTTTGTCCTCTCCATTTGCCTTAGACGCTTCCGGAGTCTCCTATGTTAAAATTCAAAGTCAGCATAAACCCATAAAAATTTAAATGACATGAACAAGATCAGTATGTAACAACTCTAATTTCAAGACAAGCAATGCCAAACCTTGTTAAAAGGCTTCTTGGATTCATGCACTATACGACTGATAGGTTCTAATCCATGTCGCGCCCTGTGAAATTAACATTATACTAATCAGCTCATCAATCAAAAGCACCACCAAATACAAAACACTATTGAATACCCATATAGCAAATTAATTAAGCAACACATTCTAGTCTTACAAGCACACACTGCAGATGCAATCCCCACAACATTTGGGGCACTTCCAGTCATTAGAAGCCGCCACCTCCTCAGATATCTTCTTGTACCTATTTTATGTAGCACAAACATCATGAGCAATTAAATTATTTTACAAACGTTCTTTAGGAAAACATGGGAAGTTGACCCTTCAAAAATTTAACCTATACTTGACTCATGACTGGCAAATCTTGATGCCGCAGTGACGTTTCCCCATGACATTTGTGCATAAGAACACACGTTTCGTGGTCCTTTGACAACACTGATACAAATTCAATCAACAACTTAAGAATCATTGAATCAATAAACTTTCCCGAAACACAAACAAAAAATTCTCTAAGCTTCAAACACATGTTGTCATTGCCTCACATAATTTAACATTAAAGAAGATGACTACAAAAGAGTGAGAGTTTTCTCATTAAAACAAAACCCTTCTCGATAGATCACCTGGTGACAGAATACTCCTTCTCCAGCCATTTTTTCAATTTTCACAGAAAAAAAAATTATAGACTCTAAACTGTCACAAGGACTCTAAATTCTCTCTCTCTCTGTTTCAAAAACTCCTCCTTGCCTCGAATTCGGAGCTCTTCTTCTCTCAGTTGTAAAACAAACACAAAAAACGAGTTTTCTCACCCTCAACACTGACTCAATCTTTTAGTTACAAATACAAATAGAGAAGACACAAAGAAAACAAGAATGCTGATATGAGGCTCCGAGCTACGATTATATAGGCCAGTTTGGATCCTTCCTAAGCCAATTCACAGTCACATATGCAGTGCATGAAGGCCATTTGAATTCGGTGCACCAATCTGACACATTTTCAATTTTGACCCTTCCTAAGTTTGAAGGCAATTCCTATTTCTATTTCATAATCAACAGATATTGAAATTTCTCTTAAAAAAAATAGAATTTGAAATTTCCCACCATTTCACTAATTCATTTCCTTATGATCCAAACACTATTTTGTTGGATATTTGACTGTTTCCTAACTAACAGTGAAACTTTAGAGAAACCATTAATACAAAACCAGACAATTTAGATTTGTTTCCACCTATAAAAGAAAGAAGAAAACTTATTTCCAGAACAGAAAAAAAAAATTCCATTTAAAATTACCTTTTAATATATTTCTCTTTGAATATTTATGTGAAAATTACTTCTTCTTTTTTTGTTGAGGAAAATGTGAAAATTACTTATGTGAAAGTATTTATGTGAAAATAAAAATTGTTTGGAAATTCACTTATTCATGGTTAGTTATCTTGAATCTAATACATAATAACAGACTCATAATAGACTCATTGTTGTATCTGAGTTATTTATTTGATAAAAAAAATATATATATATATATACAGCCATTCTCGGCTGCGGACGTCCGCACCAATGGTTTTGGTGCGGATTTCCATTTTTGCACCACTTTTCGATCGAATTTCCTCATCTCCACCGTGTAGTATCTAGATAATATTGTGTAGATCATCTCTGTAAAATTTCAGCCAATTTGGTGATTGTTAAGGCCCTCAAAATTGTGTTTTTCTGGTATAAACATGAACCGGACAGAATTCAGTCCGTCCATTTGTTTTTCGAGTTTGAGGGCCTTAACGATTACCAAATTGGCTGAAATTTTGCAGAGATAGTCTACACAATATTATCGAGATACTAGACGGTGAAGATGAGGAAATTCGATCGAAAAGTGGTGCAAAAATGGAAATCCGCACCAAAACTTTGGTGCGGACATCCGCAGCTAAGAAATATCGTATATATATAACTAGTCATCCTAGTAATTAAAGAGAAAATCCCCTGAATATGCAATTGTATTAGTAAATTTTTTTTTTTTAAGAAGAACGTAAATATTCTATTAAAATAATCCAAAGTTACAAACCATGAGAGTTCAGCGGACAAAGTGATTATTCAATTGTCCAAAACAATAATTACAGCGGAAAATCTCATGAATATGCAATTGTCTCCACACTTCTCCGTATCTAAGACAATGATTACAACGGACAAGAACCGAAATAGGTTCAACCGTAACTTAACCTATTCCAGAAGCCTCGATACATCCTTACAGTTAATCTAAAGAAGAAACGACCCTTTCAAACACTATATGAATTGTATTAGTAATTTTGATTTCACAGTTTCATGAAATCACCAACTCTGAATTTTTTTTACTAACTGTGTTCTTGAGAGCTCTAGTAAAATTTAAAATTGATCCAGTCCAGATCTGATCAAACTTAGCCTATCGTAAAGCCATATCAATCAACAATGTCTATACTCGGTCAGGTAGATCGTAACTACATCTAATAGATTAATATGATACTTTGGTCAAATTCTAACCCAGTCAGATCCAATCTAAATCTGACCAAACTTAGCCTATCGTAAGCCAGATCAATCAACATTGCTTGTATTCGGCTAGATCTAGTAGATCGTGACTGCATCTAGTAGATCTATATGATACTTTGTCAAAGAGATACCTAGTCAAATTTTAACAAGTTAATCACTTCATTATAAAATAAAGGGAAAATGCCCTAATGCCCAAATATTTGAAAACTAAAGCCCATTCCAATGATAATAATATTCTTGACCCCAATTCAATGAAAGAGAGACTTATTTGTGCCCAAATACACAAATTTTTATTAAATTCATAATAAAATAAAATTTTTGAGACATTTTTACCCTTAGTCCTTATATATATGCTTAGAGAGAGAAAGTGTTAGAGAGAGAGAAAAAACTTTGCCGGCAGCTCACCGGATCTCTGGACACCGGCCGCCGGACTCCGGTCACCGGACACTGGCCGTCGGACTCCGGTCGCCGGACACTGGCCGCCGGACTCGGTTACTGACCCCCAGTAACTCGGTTACTCCGGCGACCGATCGTCGGAACTCAGTTTCTGACCCCAAAAATTCAGTTACTGACCTAATAAACTCAGTTACTGACCCCTAGTAACTTGGTTACTCCGGCGACCGATCACCGAAACTAAGTTACTGACCCCAGAAATTCAGTTACTGACCCAAGAAATTCAATTACTGACCCAAAAAACTCAGTTACTGACCCCCAGTAACTTGGTTATTCCGGCGACCGATCATCAAAAGTTAGTTTCTAACCCGAGAAACTCAGTTACTAACCCCAGAAATTCAGTTACTGACCCAAAAAACTCAATTACTGACCCCAAAAATTCAGTTACTGACCCAAAAAAACTCAATTATTGACCCCAGTAACTCAGTTGCTCCGGCAACTGATCACTGGAATTTCCCCAGTAACCAGTTACTGACCCCCAATAACTAGATACTGACTAGTTACTGACCCCTGATAATCGTGGTACTAACCCTTAATAATCGGTTACTGACCCCCGATAATCGGTTACTGACCCCCAGTAATCGGTTACTTACCCCTAATAATCGTGTTACTAACCTTTAATAATCAGTTACTGACCTCAATAATCAATTACTAACCTCAAATAATCAATAAGAAGAAATATCAAAAATTTGCCAGAGGCTAGCGACGCTGCAACCTAGAAACCTCACACCTACTTTCCTCAAGTTCACTCATCTTGTCTTTATCTTCGCCGTAAAAATCGTGGACGACCACAATATCATGAATAGGCTCAACTACGGCCATAGCAGTGGTGCGCCATTGCCGAGGTGCGTCCTCGATCTCGACTTCAGCGATGCTTGATGGGAGAGAGTAGTTTCTAGAGAGAGAGAGTAGTTTAACAACAAAAAAATCACTGCTCCATTCGTCGCCGGCGCTTGGGAGGAGGCTTCAGTTAAGCTGAGTGTCGACCGCCAAACGCCGACCGCCGAGCAACGAGCGTCGACCGCCGAACAATGAGCGCCAAATGTCATCTATCCCCAACCGTAGCTTCCTAGCAGGAATACTGTGCAGTCCTCGCCGACGAGCTCCATCACGCCAAGATCTCGATTGTCAATATGTGCTAGGGTGATCGATCCTTACAGATCAAGCTCCGAAATGTCACCATGATCATGCCAAACCTTCACAGGTGGAAGTTCTCTAGGTGCCGCCTCTAGTTCGCTTGTGACCTCTTGATCGCCGCCATTAGCGAGTTGAACACCGGCAGCTCCAACTCCTCCACGAACGAGCTGCTTCCGACGTCCATGTCCGATCGCCACCGAGGTTGACTAACGCCGCATGTGAGGTGAGTCCGGTCCTCAGATTCGATCTGGATTCCGAGAGAGAGAGAGAGAGAGAGAGAGAGAGAGATGAGATAGTTATTAATAGAGTTAAGGATATTTTAGTCTTTTTCTTAAGATTTGTGTAATTGGGCATAGTAAACAGATTTTCATTGGAATGGGCAATTAGTCTCTATAATTAGTATCAAATAGGCATTTTCCCTAAAATAAACAAACAAACAAAATGTTAATCTATAATTTAAATAGTAAAAAGAAAATTTTGAACCACAATATTACATGTTCTACGAATCTAATAATCAGAAAACAAAAGTCTACACATATAATACTAGAAAGTAAAAGCTCATGTGAGACAGAGATACAAATGAATTTGAATTACAAATCTAATGCAACAAATTATAGTAGTTGAAATACCAGATTTTTTTTATGGCTAAAATCCAATTGAAGGCTAAGGCTATTCTATGATTCCAAGCGTCTTGCCTTCGATCAATAGGGAGTGACAATTCTATAATGAACGGAAAATGAACATGTTTAAGAGGTGGACACGAAGCAAAACAAAAACAGGTGACAAAAGATATCAATCGGTATGAGAGTGCAGCGAGAGGCAACGTTATATAGTGAGACATGAAAGATGACATTTAGGGTTAGATAGGTATAATTGTAATTATATTTAGAAACGTCAAAAAATCTTGAGAATATTGCTTTCTGATTGTCATTTTGTCGCTACCATAAATCACTATAATGTTGTTCCCCTTAACCGTTAAAATATGTCGAATGCTCAAACATCTAGTTTTATGAATGCTAATATGGTAATGTAAAATAAGTTTCAATACTAGCTAATCACATCTCATCTATATGAGAGCCTTCTTTAAATTGGTAATGTAGATTTATGCCATACTCATGCTTATAATTAATGAACCTACTTATGGACCACAATGAATGTTGGGATGAAAAAAATCCATTATGTTACATTTTTCATTTTCATTTGGGGATAAAAACTTCCATTAACATCCTCAAGACATTGGTAACAGTCGGAGATGTACCCTAAATGAAATACCAAGCCCGAAATACGCATCTGAACCTCAATCTTATTCACAGCCTGCTAGTGTCAGATCATCATCCACACCTGGTCTCCCACATTCACTAGGTAGGGGCCGTAGGGCATTTTTGATTTGATCTTTGCTTGTAGGTTCAAGTTAATCCAAAGAAATGATGACAGAACTAATGACGTCACAAATCCTTTCTTATTTTTTCTTGTCTTTAAGAAAAAGTCATCTGCTTGGGGCCGAAGAAACAGAAGGTCGGCTAAGCAAAGCCGCGGATATACCCTTTGACCCCAACTCAATGTCATCGAAACACGTAACAGCCACCGTCTTCGAAGCCCATTTCCGTAATTCACCTCCTGCCATAAACCGCCAATAAAATCAGAAACGCAGCTTTGAGGTCCCTCGATTCTACGAGTTTCTGATCCTCTCTCCGATCGTGTCTCCGTTGGAAGCTCCTAGAATCCATGGCCTCCCACGACCGAACCCTCAGCCCCAACAATTTGGCCGTCACCGTTAGGGTTCCGTCCCCGACGCCGCGGAACCACCTCGACGGCGGTGACGGCGACGGCGACGGCGTCTCTGCTTGGTGCTCTTCGCGGAGTACCCGGACCGAGCTGGCCGCCAATTTCAAGCGGAGCGTGGCGCCGGCGCGGGTCATGTTCTATGAAAACGGGTCGTGGACCAACTTCCCGGGTCGGGTCGTGGAGTTGCTCCGGTCGGGCTTCTTTGAGCGCAAGGCGGTGCTCCACCTCGAAATCGAAGGGTCAACGTACCTGTTTGACTTCACGCGCATGCTCCAGATTGACTCCGGCACCGGTAGCCAGCGATCGATCGCGTGGATTGACGACAACGGGAAATGCTTCTTCCCGAAGAAGTTCGTCAGCGACGAGCTCTGCGGCGGCGGGTCGGATAGTCCGAAGATTGAAATTGAGATCCGGGTCGACGTCTCGGGTCGGAATTCGGGTAAGAGAAAAAGAGACGATGAGGCTGAGGATGAGCACGAAGTGACGTCATATAAGCGCCAGTCTCAGCCTCAGCCAAAGTCTCAGGGCTCGTCGGAAAGTTGGCCGAATGTGAAGTTGTTGAGAGAAGGAGAGAGAGCTTTTACGGCGGTGAGCAATTTCTTTCTGAAAGGGATGAAGAGAATTGATCATACGGCTACGATCAGTGCGATTCGTCAGTGCGTTCGCTCTGGGCCGTTGGATAAGGCTCGGCTTGAGGTGTTTCAGAAGCAAATTGAGCTCACCAAGGCGGCTCGGGGCTCGGCGAATGTGGTCCACGCTTGGTATTGTGGGTCGTCTAGAGATATACAGGGGATTTTGGCTCATGGGTTTGGCTTGCCCAGCAAGGTTGCTGGGTCTCATGGTGTTGGTCTATACCTCTCTCATTTATCTTTACCTTTTAGGTAATTATGTGGTTCTTTGTAGTTATTTACTTGTGTGTTTCTATGTTTTGGTGGGTTGGGGGTTTTGGGTTTTACAGTTGCTTATGGTGTTGATGGTTTGAATTGTGTAGTACTGGGCTGATACAGCCCGATGATAATGGCGAAAAACATGTTCTTTTGTGCCGAGTTATATTAGGCAATGTGGAGAAAGTTGAGGCAGGGTCTCAGCAATGCTACCCTTCGAGTATGGAGTTTGATACTGGTGTGGATGATACTAGGACTCCTACACGGTATGTGGTGTGGTCTACTAATATGAATAGGCACGTTCTTCCTGAGTGTGTTGTGAGCTACAAACCTTCTGGTCATGTGCCTGGTATGGATCATTTTCATTTTTATTTATGGTGGGTTTTAGTTGATTGAATGGTGGTGTTAGTTTTTTTCTTTCTTCTGTGTTCATATATGGGAAATGGGTTTTTATAGGTTCTCTGCCTAAGAAGTACCATCTTGCGGAGTTGATTTCGAGGGTTAGGAATTCCTTACCCCCTTGTAAGGTTCAGCAATTGTCCAACCTGGTCAATGGTTTAAAGGTGAGTAAGCTTCCTTCAACTTAAAAAATATATGGTGGTTCATATTTATGTTCGTATTACTGGAATCATGGAAGAATCTGAATGTAAATATCAATCTTCAGGCTGGTAAATTAGCAAGAAACGATTTCTGCAGACAGTTTCGATTAGTTGTTGGGGAGCAGTTGCTGCGTTCTGCAATTCCTGAGATGTGTGGCTCGGAACAAGGTTCTACTTAGGTTTTATTTATCTAGGAGGGCATATAGAAATGTGTTTGTCATGGTCTAGGAAATTATAGAGCATGTGTAATCTCATTTCTTATAAGTCATACTAGGATTAGAGTGAAATGCCAACAAATACAGTATAGCGAAAACCTTTTCTTTTTGGTTCTTTAGTTTCTTTCTTTTTGTTATTTTGGTTCTCCATAGCAATGATGTAGCAAATATGCTTTCAACTTTTATGAAACAGTCGGTGTGTTGTTTTATTAGTAATGATGTTTTGGGTATGTGATGCAACCTGGCTTACACAGTTTTGCACCTTGTAGCTTACACCTTTACTTATAATCTGGCATTGAAGTTGAATATTTTTTTTAATTCAAAAATCCGAAAGTTATGTTGGATTTTGATAATCTAAACTGCAAGTTGTCATCCTATGGGCTTGTGTTCATGAGTCCTTACTGATATGCTCTTATTTCTCCAGTGACTATATATCTGAAGCTAGGGGACTGCTAATATCTTTATGTTGAGATTTGACACAAAACTTGCATATGAGCTTGCTTGCAAGTTCAAGATAATATCTCACATTTAAAACAATCTTGATTGGGGTGTAACCTTGGTATTTCCCATTGATGGGAAGTTTATTCCATAACTGGTAAAAGTTCTACTATATACATATATTCTCTATTAAAGGGATTTATATGCCATCTTCTTATACATTTTACCATCTCTATATTCAAGTGTTTTGAAGAAGAATATTAAGTTAAGGGGACTTCCAAGTCTATAATCAAACTATTGAAAGATGTTCTCTATGATATTTCTCTTTTTATGTCTCTGTTTGTCTGTCCTAAATAGGGTGTTTAAAATTTAGGGAGGCTTTGTTCTCTAGCTACTTCAGTCTAGATTATGAAGCAGTTTCGACCATGGTCTTTTGTTACATCCATTTGTCTGGTCACTTCCATTCATGACCCTAGTGTGTGTGTGATGATGACGCACATGGTGTTGTGTCAAAAATCAATGCGACTTTGATTAAGAGGTTTAGGGACTGATACTACAAGCTTAAGTGATGCCTCTTCTGAGGACATTTGTGGGCTGGCAAAATAAATTTATTTTTTAGATGAAAAGGGAAAAAAAAATAAAAAATAAGAAGAAGTACAACTGGTTTTAAATGCATAATGAAACTGCCTAGGGCATGAACATTCCCTATTTTCCTACTAATTCCTTTTGAAAGTTAAGTAAGAAACAATTACGACATATTCTGAGGATATCATCTCTCATATGTCGCTTGCCCTGGGAGTCAGATACAGGGGACTTAGGTTCCTACAGTTGCTGGGTAACCCTCATACAGTTTAAGTAGATTGTTGGGAAGCCCTAGTGGTTTCCACAAATATATAGTGTATTGTATCATGCTTCTATATATCAGTACCAGCTGATGTGGTATACCTTAAAGTCACCAAGTGCGTGATAAGATTATTGAAGATTCTTGTGGTATGTTGTGAAATCTTTAGTTTTCAGTCTTTTTGTGTTGATCCTTGCTCATAGTCTGAATTTGGGGTTTTTGCATCTAATGAGGTTTTCAGATGGCCTGTCCTCTTGTCAGTCTTGTGTATGCGGCTATTGAGCTTGTAAGCCAAGAATAAGGACATTATGAAGTTCATGAACTTATGAGGACCGGACATTTTGAAGGGTTTCATTAAAGAAGGTAGAAGCATACTTCATCTGAATTTGGTTTTGGATTTTTATACAGTAATACATGTCGCATCTTTTATTTCTTCTGTTGATGGAACACTATTTTGCCTTCACTTTTGTGCAGTATTTTGAATTCTATCAGATACCCATATGTTCACTTGCATTGTTTTATTAGATAGAGAAATATAGATCAGAGGAAGTGCTATGAGTTACCTTGAATAAGAATTGTCAAATACATCTGGGTGAGCCCTGAACTGATCAACTGTTGATAACTTGAACTTAAGTCAGTGTGTTAAGAAGAATATGACTGGTTCTCATATGTGACATATGATAAGTTTCTCAGGAAGAGATGCTGGTTTTTAGAATTGTCCAGTCTTGTGGGCAAAAAGTTGCTTCGGAGAGAGGAAAGTTGCTACCTGAAGTAACAAGACTCATGCACGGTGACCATATAGGAGCTTTTTGTTAACTGGCATCATAAGAGAAGAAGACGTAACTTTTTGTTGTTCGTTATATGTTCATGTAGCCTGTGGTTAACTCCTTCCCCACATATATATTCTTGGCCAGTGTCTCCAGTAGCTATATCCATCGCCGTTGTAATGTCCGAGTGTTCAAATTGATCGCAAAACCGTGGTTATGTTACTCGTCTCTTTGCTGACAAAGAGAATTGTATGAATTCAATTTGCGGTAGAAGTAGAAAAAGTAGAGCATAAAATCTTGTGCAGCAACATGAAATCTGCTCTTTTGCACAAGACGCATGGTCCGGATTTGTGACAACCATTTTAAGAGCATACCTAGTTACTGAATGACTGAAATCGTGATCTTAATTCTTTGTTACATTTTTGGCAAATCCTCGAGGCTCCTTGCCCACCAGTAGTGGAGCTTGCACTAAGCTGAAGCGCCAGGTTTGTGTGCCCTTCAAGGTTGGGGCTAGCATACGCTCTCGGCAGGAGGAAAAATACGTCACCTTATTGAATGATATTGGCCATCTAACTTGGTCCTCTCCGAAAGAAAATCTTGGCCACACTGGTTGCTTGTTAGCCTTCTAGTTTGGGATGGAGATGATATGAGCATCCCACCCAACATTGAAGATGATCACTCTCCTCTACCAGGATGGATGGTGGAGTCTCTCAAAGCCGTGAAGTACATAGACTCGGACCATTTCTCCGTCCCTGAAGGCAAACGGGCGGTGGAACTTGTAGCCGGAAAAGAAAGCGCAATTGCACAAATTGTTCGCACCATCCACGGCAAGACCTACATGCTAACATTCTCTGTCGGAGATGCAAGCAACTCATGTGAAGGTTCCATGATTGTGGAGGCATTTGCAGGCAGGGACACGATCAAAGTTCCTTACGAGTCCAAAGGCAAAGGCGGGTTCAAGCGAGCCGTGCTCAAGTTTAGGGCGGTTGGTCCTCGAACTCGCAGGTCAAGAAAACAATGCTCAACCAATTTTAGATGTAAATCTAATGATGAAGATCGAGAGTTATGATTAAAATAAGGTCTTCTGTTTTTCACCGTTAGATTACCAGAGTGATTGACCATAATTACGTGAACACTACTTTTGATAAATATTTTTTGACCTTATAACAAAATAATAAGAGTACTTTTTCGCCCATGCGGGCTTTGATAAAAATAATAATAATAATAATAAGAGTATTGTTTATATACACTAATTCTTTATTTGACATTTAATTAAGAATTAAATTCAGTTTACCCCATGAGGTTTGGGAGTAACTTCATGTTAATCCCTATACTTTCAATTTCATCAGTTTACCCCTCAAACTTTCGAATTTTCCCCAAGCATGACCAATATCCTATATTCTGTCCAAATCGGACATTAACTGCTGATAATTTTAACCTTAATTATGAGGCCCGTATCTAGAATTTGGGCAAATCGGACCTTGTCTGTCCAAATCGGATCTTTATTGCTGATAATTAACGGTCAATTCAAACGGAATATGAGAATTTGGGCACGGCAGATAGAAATTGAAGAGTTCAAGGGGTAAACTGATGAAAATAAAAGTGTAAGGACTAACATGAAGTCACCCCCAAACCACAAAAGGGTAAACTGAATTTAATTTTTTAATTAATAACATTTTACAATTCTCATCTTCTTTGTGAAAACAACTTCAGTATCTAGTGGGTTAGGCACAAGTTCTTGGGGTCACATTTGAACTTAGGACTTGGGCATATATGGAACTCGTCTAAAGATTGGTGCACCATAGGGGGTTCTGGCGGATTGACCTGACCATATCGCCGAGAGTGAGCAAATGGCCATAGTATCGAATTGCATCGACACCTGATCGTCTAGCTGTTGACCATGTTACACCTCCATCAAGAGTTGGGAACTAGTTGGGGGAGAGGACTACATTGGCCGGATTCCAGTCGTTTAAGTCTTGCAGAAACCCAAATGGGCATTCTAGTTTGGAGTGGCAGTACAGACTTTGTAAAGGGAGCATATTTACCTGTAAACAGTGCTTGCTAGCTTAGTGGGATGAAAATGAAATCACACAAGAGCCCCCCTGGTAGGTGCCAAGTTTATGAAGGACAAGATCTTGTGGACATGTATAGTGATTGCGCTATTGCGTTTGTGGTATACAAATGCACTGCAGATTGTCCCCTTATGAAATTGACAGTTCCTGAATCACATTTGTTGAAGGATTCACTGATTGGAATCCCAGCTGACACATCTCCTTTAGGTAATGCATGCATCGTAACCAGAAAAACCAAAACAGTACTAGCATTGCATCAAAGTTTGGTTTGTTGAGCTGATTATTTTCTATTGGACTATAAGTTGACTTGTGAGAAATAAATTGAATCTCTATTTTGATTTTGGCCTTCTTTTTTAAATGGGGATGTGTTTAATGAGAAAGGTATGTTTCAACTATAGCTGACTGGAGAGAAGTCATGTGCACTGAAATCAATTCATGATTCTTGTGTGCTATTATTGAATGTTTTTCCCCAAAGCCCTGGAAAATTGAAGTCTCAAGCCTCAACCTCGCTTTGGTCCCGGCCCCTCTTGCTTCTTGGAGGGAGCTGTGCTCTTCAGTGCTTGGTCTTAGTATTGAGGTCACAGGAAAAATTATAAGAGCATGTCCAACAGTGTTTTGAGCAGTTTTTCTTTTCTAACTCATACACATTTCATATTTATTTATTAAATTCTTCTCTAAAATTTTAGAGAAAATTAATGGGATTCTGTTGGAGAAAAATAATTAAATATCTTCTTAAAGTTAAAGAAAAAAAATCAAGAATATAAAAGAGTTGTTGGAGTTGCTCAAATAATGTAAAAAGATAAGAAAACGCACTTAGATGAATGTGAAATCTTCTGTCGATGAACCATTTTGTTTAGGTTGTTTGATGAATGACGTTCAGGTCATAAGTTTAAATCTTATTATATGATAATGATGAGATCATTTTCTCTTTAAGAGAGAGAGAGAGAGTGTTCTTCTATGTGGTACTTGGTTCATGGAATCATATATATAGTCACACCCACCCACTTATTGTCTTATCGTGTGCAATGATGTATTACATACGAATGAATAGTAAAGGACAATGATTTACCTTTCAAATTACTGTTCTGCTTGTTGCCTACAGTATTTCTTATCAGCTCATCCATGAACTACTTGACATAGTTTTTCAGAATCAGCTCATCCATCCATGCCTACAGTATTTCTTATCAGCTGCTACCTACAAAATGTATGCATATGGTATTTCAGAATCTTCATAGTTATTAAAGAAGAGTAACGATAGGTGAACTATCTTAGAACCCATTTTACGTAACAGCTTATGTGGTATAGCCACTTCATCAAGCCTTAATTTCAAATTATTTTATATTTTTATTCTTTCTTAGTTACAATTTTATTTTTCTTTATTTCACTTTCATGTTATTGTCTTAACCCTATTTTTTCCGCTTCTTACTTCATCTGCATATACAAGCTTTGATCCATCTTCAACAATATTTGTAGATTTATTACTTTTCTTGGTGACGAACATATCAAATCAGATTTGGTTCTTTCATGGTTCCACTAAGAGAATGATTTTTACCGGGCTGAAAGAACCAGAGTCAAATCCTCTTCCCATCTCTCTCTAATATCAACAAAGCTTTCTCTCTAATCTCGGGTTCACCTCTGCTGGCGATAAAAAGAGAAAATTATAGCTGGGTAACTTGGGTTCTTTCAAGTTTTGACTAAGTTTGGAGGACTTGATCTGGTATCATCCTGATCTTTGTGTTCGTCTCGATCTGACTATGTTCTATTTATCTTATATTCTCATCATGTAGATTTGAGAGAAGAAAGGGAAAAAAATAGGGTTTGTAAGTGAAAAAAAGAAAAAGAAAAAGAAAATTGTAACCAACAAAAAATATAAAAAATGAAATAATCTGAAATCAAGGTTTGATGAAGTGGCTATGCCACATAAGCTGTCACTTAAGATGAGCTCTAAAATGGTTTCCCAAAAGATGGTTCACCTAGTATTACTCTTTAAAGAACTCACGGTCCTTTAGAAATTGTTATCTAATACTTCGATCGTATTCAGAGTATACAACGTAAAAGTGTTTGTCATTGACAACGATCCTATACATGAAAGAGTAGTATGCCACAGAACTCAAAACATCAATATAGACTAGTTAGTGTCTTGTGAATATGTACGAGAATCAGCAAGAGGGGAAAAAAAACCATAACTATTGCACTCATAATATGAATCCCCAAGTAAGGTAGATGAGAGCAAACCATGCACCAACGAAATTAAACCCTAGCCATGTAATGCATGGATAGCTTTCTTACTCTCTAAGTACGTACGTACGTACTCGCAACTAACAGTGAAAAGTACTTGATAGAACTCGATCTATATTTTTCAGTCCTCTGATCATGACTGTTTAAACCTGCAGTAACTGTCTTGGTCATCACTCTCAATCTCTAAATGAACATCTTGCTTGTAAAGCAAATATGAGATCAATGAGCTATGCGACGAACCTAACAAGCAAAAGAATTTAGAGACAACGCTAAATCATAGATTAAACACTTATTCTGTATCGAGACTGAACAAGGAGGTAGAATTCCAGGTTGTTTCAAGTGATCCTGGCATGGATTCGATGCATGTGATATATATGGTAGCAACGCTTATACCATGCAACACGTTGTAACTTGTAGCCAAGCACGTTGCTAGCTAGCTGCCTCTGTAATTTATTCTCTGCCCTCGTTTGTTTTTTTGTTCATGCTACACAATATCATTTATTTTCCTTGAAAAAAAAATCAAAACACAAACAGTACTACTGTCCAGTACTGTTTAGTCTAGTGGTATAAGTCTCTCCTTATAAGTGAGATGTCGTGAGTTAACGTTCTACATGTTAATTGTGTATTTGATAAAAAAAAAAAAATGATATGAAATCCACACACCCCAAATTAAAATTCACACACTCTTTTTTCTTTTTTGATAACTTAAATGTTGTCTTTTAATGATTTAGTGACGTAGAGACTTAGACTTTGCTTTTTTGTGAATGTGTTAATCAAAAAAAGGAAAAAATGTCTGTAGATTTTAATTTGGGGTGTGTAGATTTCATAACCCAAAAAAAAACATAAACAATATTACTACTTAATTTCCAGCATCGATCACACACTTATTTCATTTTGTTGTTTCAAATCGAATTATCTTACCCTCGTTCACATCTTAATTAGTTAGCAAGCTCCATAAACTACATGAATGTAATATGCTTAATAAAATCTTGCTGATAATCTGATAGACTTCTATCCCAAGAATATCACGAGCTACACAAACAAATACGCAACGAAAAGTGATTGAGAGAGATGGATATCAGACGAGATGAGATCGATCAAGAAAGAAGGAAACAACAAGAAGGGTTTTGTCCTCTTTTATGCGAACGATATCAATTGGTGGCCGGTAGGCGACATTTAACGTTCTAAATTAAAACATGTATTGCATTTTAACAAAGGATCGGATATAATGACAGATATCCAACGTCAACTTCATGGAACTACCTCAATTTTCTCTACAATTTAAGTTACCAATTCCTAAGACAAAACCAACAAGTTAGTAACACAAACGAGATCCACAAGAATATCCCACTAAAGCTAGATTAATCTCTCAAATAACATTTATCTTTACATTCTTATCAATAATTATGATGTTAAAAATAATCAAGTTATTAAAAGAATGTGCTGTAATCTAGATATTGTCTCAATCCTTAAACGTATCTTTCTGTGTCCCATAGTGAATAATCACCATTCATCATATCCTTTCGTTTTCCAACTACTACTTTCTTGGTATAAGTTGGCAATTGCACAATATAAATGGAGGGATTATGGCTAATGGCTTTCAAGTGACTAAGACCAAATGCGATAGAATAAGAGCATAAAAGGCAATCGAAGCAAATGAAAGATCTAACATATGAACCGAATCGGTATTATATTGCATAACGATTTCCATTAACATAATAATGGTAGTCGATCATAAAAAAGGCGTTTATCTTTTCCATCGATCCACCAATATATCTGTATGATTTCTTGGATCCTAATTGGAAAATCGCAATGCATGCTTGCGATTGAGAGAGATAGTTGGCCACCTGAGGAACACAAATGAACTGATAATTTTTTTGTCATTTTAAAGAAAACATTAGCAGCAATTGCCTACTGGTGGCTCCTAGCTTCACCCAAAGATAAGGTATCAATGGATCATCACAACTATGTGGACCTAATTAATTATAATACTCAAATGAACAAACGAAAATTAATATGATATAATCCACCCTTCATTATATTATTGTTTTACAATTAGTATATAAATTAAGCAATCTAATTATATGTTGTGCAATGCTTATCCAGAAACGAATGCATATATGGGTCATTGTTTAACCTCCAAACTTCACTGTATGCATGTCATGTTAGTTAGTACTTAGTACGTAAGAGGTCGTTGTTTATCTCAAAATTGCATCGATTCATCTTGGACATATCTTCAACCAATCAGTGACGGAGCCAGGATTTGAACCTTGGGGTCCAAACATTATAGCATAAATGTATATTAAAATTTTATAAAAAGTTACATGACTCGATGATAAATTAGATCTTTAAATGAAGCAAAATTTTATTGTATACATCTCATAAACTCGTGCAATATTAAAGTGTGCGAATGAAGAAAGTAGTAATTTAGGCATCACTTAATACTTCACATTTTTTGTTTTGGTAAATTCATTAATTTTCCTGTTCACTAATTAAAAGAAATCAATTATCTTAACAATTTCGATTGGTAAGACATAAAGACCAATCAATTCTATAGATACATTTTTTTGATATAATTGATTTGTCATTCAAGATTAATTGATATGTAGAGAATTTTTTTGGTGTGAGGGGGGGTGTTAAATGATAGAATTAAACAGATTTTTAATGATAATTAACTAATTAAGCACCTAAACTTCAAACTTTTCAAAATCTAAAGTGGGTTGGGGTCTGATCACAGCTTCGCCCCTGCAACCAATAGATCTATTAAGTAAGCAAAGAAGAAGTCTTCTAAAATCCAAAGACTTCTTTTATTTCAAGTGAATTGTCTGCATTGAGCTGGCGTTTCCCTGAATTATGGTTCATGGCATAGTTACTTTTGCCCTCCTAACAACGTCTTCACATTTAAGAACAGAAAAAAAAACGTACAGAAAATAAAAATAAATAAACAAAATAAGAGATGTCCTAACGCGTGACTGAAGAATACGAACAACGCGTGGATTTGGAAACAAGTGGGGACGTTTCAAATTCAAAAAAAAAAAAAAAAAAAAAAAAATACCCCCATAAAAAATTATATAATAAAAAATCCAGCCTCTTGCCTTATAAATATACTTCTCTCTCTCTATCCCACACATCACCATCTCTCTATTTCGTTCTCTCTCTCTTAAAATCTCTGAAAATCTCTGCCAGAATCTTCCAGATCTTCAGAAGAAGAACAAATGAGGGAGGAAATGAGGGGCCAATTGGTTTACGGTGAGAAAAGAGAGGAGGAGGAGGTGGAGGTGGAGCAGCCGCAACGGTGTCGTATTGTTAACAAGAGGTTTGTGGTGGTGGGTTATGCTCTTACGTCTAAGAAGACCAAGAGCTTCTTGCAGCCCAAGCTCGAAGGTTTAGCTAGGTAATTTAACAGATAATAATCTATTAATCACATCTGTTTTGTTTTAGGAACCTTAATCCAACAAAGGTTGTGTCTTTTTTGTTTTTTGGGGATTGAATTTGAGGTTTTTGGGGTTAGGAATATTCTAGTACAAGGTCGTGGAATCTTTCGTTAAAGAATTTTACTTTGGGGGTTTAAAGCATATACCCAAATTGTATTACCCAAGTTGTGTGCTTTCAAGTCCTTTTCACTAAACCCAATTGAAGTTAATGCAAAAGTTTTGTTCTTTTTTGAATAAAATACTGTTAATGTGTTTTGAGGGTACCTGGAATCTGCATGTCTGTGTATCTGTAAGATCTGAAAACATGAATCTTGAGATGTATGTGATTGGTTTGGCTTCAGTTCAAGGCCTTAATGTTAAATATTTGTTCTTGGAGATGTTGGAATTGTTTTGAGTTTTTCTCTTTTGAGTTATTAACTTGGCTTTGGTGTAAAGTTATCATGGTGGAGTTTGCTGTTTCAAGTAATGATCTTTGACTTTGTTGTGTGGTTGTTTACTTACGAGGGTAAATTATTGGTTGTTTAATGCAGAAACAAGGGGATATCGTTTGTTGCTATTGATCTTAGCAGGCCTCTTTCCGATCAAGGACCTTTTGACATTGTCTTGCATAAGGTCTGGAACCTTTTTCTTTTTTTCTTTATTCAGCTTCACCTGTATGTGATTTTTGTTAAATTTAATATAATATGATGAAAGAATCAAGAAACGTTTTACTCTTTGTCTTTTATTCCATCTGTAAAGAAATGTGATGATAAATGTAGGTGGTTATCTGACGAGTTTTGTTGATCTTTTCTTCTCTGCAGCTTTCAGGAAGAGAGTGGCGCCAGATTCTTGAGGTTGGTTTGTGTACTTTCAGTTTTCATCTTTCAGTTTTAGTCTTGAGAAGTTGCTTTCCTGGATTGAATTGTTTTGAACAACCTTCATACATGCTAACCTACTACATCATAGTTTCACACTATATACACTGCGCATGACATCCAATACTCTCTAACAGTGGCTGGTTGGCAACCAGACTGCTAATCTTAGAACTTATTCCTGTCTGACGGAATGTGCAGAATGCTTCCATTTCCTTCGTCACAAACTATGACTCAATATTTGAGGTCGAGGCCTCAAGCTTCCCGCAAGTGACGATGTTTCTACTTCCATGACCATCTAGCTGAGTGTTTCAGGTTTTCTAAGCATCTTTTTGTGAAAGATTGTTGATTCTCTTGAATTGATTCATCTGTCCAGGGTATTAAAGTACCCGCATTGTCGGCAGAATGGGAGATAACTAACTTGATCTAAGAGATTTGGATTGCCAATACTTACCTTTTACGTGTCTATGAATCTACTGCACCAAGATTTCTAAGATAATGTCTGGAAAACATCCTATTATAACGTCCTATTTCATTAGCTCGTTGAACAGTAGCAGCTTTAGGTCACTGGCCATCCATTATACCTTGTTAGATTATAACTGCAAACTTCCCTCTCTTGGATGAAAACCCATGTTCTACTCTGTAGTTGCCTGTCCTTATGGCTAAGGGGTAATTAAACGAAGTGTGTTTGGTTATAGATTAATTCTTTGAAATTATGAGTCTATTAACATGACACATAATGCAAAGTATATTGATTCCAGTAGTTGTTTTCCTGTCAGAAATGCAAACTATACAGATATTATATGACTAAAGCTTGGAAAATAATCATATTTGTTGTTTCTATGTTGATTTGTCAAAAAAAAAAAAAGACCAGAGAAGAAAAATGTTGGCTTAGAACTTGCGTAGAGCTATGTTGTTGTGATCACTCAATAACTATCTTTGTTGCCTGACCGGTGGATTTCACTAATCTAACTCTAAGTCGGGAACTGTTCTCTATTGTTGACTGTTTAAAGGGTCACTTAGGGTCTGGTTATAAGATGACAACTTCTTATTACAATAGCAATTAGCAATGTCTGTGCAGCGCTTGCATGGATACGTAGCTATAAATTGTTTTTGTGCACAAAAAGTAAAGGGTAGAAGAAACTGTTTCTTCATGCAATACTTATTTTCTGCACTTGTGTTTAACATATTTTGCAAATGTTTGGTTTTCTATCACTTCTGTATTGTAAACCTTGGATTGTGTGATAACAAATTGGTACCTCGCGTGACATTTAATTACAGTTCTGTTCAATCTTAGTGACTAATTATTTCTCTGTTTATTCTTGTTATCAAATAAAAGCCGTGGACATAAGTGGTGTCCGTCCCTTTTTAGAAAATATGAAGTAATAAGGTTTAGCAGTTTAAGTTTGGCTCTGGGTTCAACAGCATTGTTGCAGTCCTTTCATTGTGAAGTTTGTCAATGTTGCAGAACCTTTCTATATCACCTGTATATTGTCTGTGAGGAAATATGAAGTGGGGACAGGGATTATATAGTAATAGGAAGTCTGTAATGTGTATACTAGGAAGAAAAAATAAGGAAGCTAGATATATTATTTCATTTATTTGTGTGGGAACATCTCAAATCCTTCTATTTCTGTTTTCTCTCCTGTTAATGGTGGCAAATCCTTTTTACTGGACCTAAAATTTGGTTTAATGATTGCTTTTACACTTTTGGTCATTATTGTTGTCTAATCTGAAATTGCACTCTATAAAGCACTTGGTTGTGGTTTGTTCTTAGCCATTTGTCTCCCGATCGCAGGACTATAGGAAAACACATCCAGAAGTTACTGTTCTTGATCCTCCTGATGCTATACAACCTTTACACAATCGTCAGTCCATGCTCCAGGCTGTTGCTGATATGGACTTGTCTGATTCCTATGGTAAAATCTCTGTTTTTTTTTATTATCCTAAAAGTTAGATTACCTAAAAAATATATATTTTGCTTGGAGTTTGGTTCACTGGTAGTATTAGGTCAAATTAGAAGCGTGGAAATGATTATACTGTGCTTATTAATTGTAATTTGGTTGGTGAATTATTGCAGGCAAAGTTGGTGTTCCCAGACAATTGGTTATCAAGAGGGATGCATCATCCATCCCTGACGCTGTTAGAGATAGTGGGCTGAAACTTCCTCTTGGTATGCATATTTGATCTTGGTAATTTCTTGTTGGAAATAATCAGGACCACATGAAATATTTCAGGCTATTTTTACCTGGATGAGATCATTGAGATGTATTCGCATTTTATTTTCAGTTGCTAAGCCATTGGTGAATGATGGAAGCGTAAAATCCCATCAACTATCACTTGCCTATGATCGATACTCCCTCCAAAAGCTTGAACCTCCCCTTGTTCTTCAGGAATTCGTAAACCATGGTACGCCCTCATATACATGCACTTCCTTCCCATTTATACTGGTCACAAGCCTATGAATTATGAATTTTTTCTTCTTCCTTTCATAAAAAAATAATAAAAATGAATGTTTTCTTCTTTCCCTGATTGTAGGAGGAGTTCTTTTTAAAGTATATATCGTTGGTGAAGCCATAAAAGTGGTCAGACGTTTTTCTTTACCCGATGTCAGTAAAAGAGAGCTGTCTGAAACTGCGGGTGTATATCGTTTTCCACGGGTTTCATGTGCTGCAGCTTCAGCAGATGATGCAGATCTGGACCCTAGTATTGCTGGTGAGTTTTCTTGTCTAGGAATTTGGGTTATTTTCTGGCTTTCAGAAAAAGTTTGTGTCATTGCCTGACTGGGCTAGTTTTTCATCAAGTTAAAAGTCTTTATTTTGATGGGTTGTACCCTTGACTGAAGTGTAAAACCATGGGATCAACTGAAGTTCTTTCAGTTATGCATCCATAATATGAGTACTGGTTTTTAATTTGTATCTAGGCTGTGGAAGTTGAATATGCTGATCAGGGATCTAATATGAGTAATTTTGCTTTGCTTGCAGAACTTCCTCCACGGCCATTACTAGAGAGGCTTGCCAAGGAACTTCGTCGTCGGCTGGTAGGTCTTTCTGTTCACTGTGGTTTTGTGAGTGTACATATTGGTGCATGGATTTCTATTTTCCAAGTGTGCTAGTGCAGGGATTTAATTAAAAAGTTTCTTGGTGTATAGGGTCTGCGGTTATTCAACTTGGACATGATTCGAGAACATGGAACCAGAGATCGGTTTTATGTCATTGACATTAACTACTTCCCTGGTAAGTGTAATCTAATGTATCTCTTATCTGATTTATGGTTGTCAGGCAACCCAATTAGTGTGCTCAGCATCTCCTTTAAATCAGAAAAATGAGTATCTGTTCTTTTAGGAGTCGTGGTCAGTTGTTCTTAGACTGGCATTGTTTCGTTACAGGGTATGGGAAAATGCCGGAGTATGAGCACATATTTACGGATTTCCTATTGAGCCTGGCAGAGGCCAAGTACAAAAAGAGATCTGGCTGAGGGAACTTAATAAACTCTGCTAGAGATCGAGGTGCAAGTCTCCAGACTCTGAACACGTAGCAGAGAGCACCTGAATAAGATTTGGCAGGGCAAGATTGCTTGCTTGGGTCCTACGTATAGGGGCATGTGTGGATCCCTGCATATGGCTGAGAAAGGATGTTTGTCCATACATTCAAGCGCCTTTTAGGTTTGATCTCCTTCCCCGGAAGAATGCATCATGTACAGAGTTCTCATAAGTCTAACATGGCTCTGTTTGTTAGTTCTTTTTTTGCCTGCTACTCAATGTTGGTTGGTGGTGTAAGCGCAGTACTGATATACAAAATTTCGTAATTTGTTGGGATATTTATTTAGGATTTAAAAATTGAATCTACATGTTAATCTTCCAGACCAATGGTTAAGAAAGAATGCCAAGGTCATATTCTTGTTCAAGTCCTAATAATCACTTTTTTTGCTTTAGTTGAAGATGCTTTGCTTTCTATTGTGCCATAGAAATTATAAAGATGAATACACTCCTGCTGGTTCTTCTGGCTTATAGTTTGGGGGGTCCTATTCTGGGTGCGGTAAATCACAATCTTGCTTGATGGTTTGAATGTAGTTTAATACTGGTTCTAATGAATGCTCAACCTACTTGGATTAAGCATTATAGAAAATTTCATAAAAGTCCTCTTTTAAACATTTTCTTCTACACAAGTCCACCCTAATCTTTTTACCCACATAAGTTCACCTTATCACCCAAATCCATCAGCTTAATATTATTTTGTATCCAAAGTACCTTTACCTTCATTTTCATGCAGAACCACGTTCTCTCTCTCTCT
>NC_020495.1:14999102-15026467 GCF_000184155.1 Fragaria vesca subsp. vesca
CGAAGGTCAGATCGAAGTTCGTCGTCAATTTCTCTTGACGATTCAATTTCCGGCAATGTTCTCAGCCGGAGGCGAGTCGAACAGAGACGCACCATTATAGATCAGTCTCGAATCTTCAAATCCGAACCGTGAGACCATCCGTTCAACTGCAAGTCATAGCAGATTTCATTCTTCTGCCATGCGAGGTGAAGAGGTTGAAGACGCAGCTCATAGACAATCAAGCATGCATAATTGAGCTCGAGATGGAGCTTCAACTGATGAGATAGGGATTTAACGCCGATTCATCAACAGAGATTGAGCTCGGCACCGTAGTCGGCGACGTCCAATATGGAATTGAAGGTGTTTCATTATTTTTTGGTTTTAGAGTGTGTGTGGGAAATTGGGGCTTCAATCTTGGATGATCAATCTGTAAGGGAGTTGCTTTTGTTGCTGGTAACAGTAGCTTTTGTTCTGTTTCATAGCTTTTGTTGCCTACGGTAATAGTTTTTGTTGCCTGCGGTAGTAGCTTTTGTTGTCAGTAATAATAGTTTTTGTTCTGCTTCATAGTAGCTTTTGTTCTGTTTGGTAGTAGTTTTTGTTGTCGATAATAGTAGTTTTTGTTGTCAGTAATAGTAGTTTTTGTTCTGCTTCATAGTAGCTTTTGTTCTGTTTGGTAGTAGTTTTTGTTTGTTGCAATAGGAGCTTTTGTTGTTAGTTGTAGTAGCTTTTGTAGGTAGGGATAGTAGCTATTGTTGCCGGTTGTAGTAGCTTTTGTTGTTAGTAGTAACTTTTGTTTGCGGCGGCAATAGTAGTTTTTGTTGCTAGCAGTAGTTTTTGTTGCTAGCAGTAGTAGCTTTTGTTAGTGGCGGTAGTAGCTTTTGTAGTAAGTGGTAGTAGCTTTTGTTGTTGGTTGTAGTAGTTTTTATAGTTAAGGATAATAATTTTTGTTGCTAGAGGTAGTAGCTTTTGTAGTCGGTGGTAGTAGCTTTTCTAGTTAGGGATAGTAGCTTTTCTTGCTGACGGTAGTATCTTTTCTTGCTGGCGGTAGTAGCTTTCGTAACTGTCGAAAATCTCGCCGGAAGTTGGCCGGAGACATCGCCGGAGGTCGGCCAGAGTCCGTCGGAGACCTCGCCGGAGGTCTACCGGAGACTTTTCCGGGGAGGAGAGTGGTTGTTGACTTTTTACATTAGTGGCATTTTTGTAAATATAAGAGAGAAAATCTAATTTTTTTGGTTGGATGGTAATCTGTAATTTAGTTGAACTTCAATACCTTTATTTAAGCTTGGGTGGACTTATGTGGGTAAAAATGTTTGGGTGGACATATTGCTCATGAAGTCGATGTGTTTATCCTTTTTACATGGGTAATGTCAATCGTCATGATGATATTGCTCATGAAATTACTATACAATGTTTGGGTGGACTTTTATAGGATAAAATGTCTAAAAGTGGACTTCTATGTAATTGGCCCTAAGCATTAACCTCCAGCCATTACCCAATATAAGGACTAACCAATTGGCCACCAATTCCATTCATTTGCACCATTGTATAGTAATTTCATGAGCAATATCATCATGACGATTGACATTACCCATGTAAAAAGGATAAACACATCGACTTCATGAGCAATATGTCACCGGCTACCCTCGACTTCATCGGCAAGAACTAGCTGGTTACTGGGTATGATTGTCATCTTTCCAATTTAGTCAAATGCATATTGCATTCTTATTGCATTCCATTTTAAACATCCTACTTCCTACTCTTTACAAAGTGCAACCTTTCTCACCCTGTTTAATTACTGATCATGACCACTCAAGGAGCCACTTCCTCTTCCTCTGGTTTCTCCCATTCATGGAAATACGATGTCTTTTTGAGTTTTAGAGGCACGGATACACGCAACAATTTCACAGCTCAGTTGTACAACCACTTGACTGAAAAGGGAATCAAAGCCTTTATGGATTGATGAGCTTTAATATGTAAATATCACAATCTCTTCTCACAGCAATTGAAGGATCCAGGATTGCCGTTGTGGTGTTCTCTCAAAATTATGCATCTTCAAACTGGTGCCTGGAAGAACTTGTGAAAATTCTCCAATGTAGAGAATCAAGGCATCAACTGGTGTTGCCAACTTTTTCCAAGGTGGAACCTGCAGATGTCAGAAACCAAAGAGGTAGTTTTGATGAGGCACTTGCTCTCTATGAGTGCAAATTCAAGGATGATCTGAACAAAGTTCTAAGATGGAGTGGAGCTCTTAAACATGCATCAAACTTATCCGGTTGGACTTTCTCAAAAGGGTATTAATTTTCACCTCTAACTGGTTTAACATATAATCTTCTTGTTTTATGCATACTAAGATCTATTTGTAGGATTGCAAATAGTAAACTTAAATTACATATGCTCTCATTGAAAACTATAGGCAAGAATCAAAATTTGTTCATGATATCGTTGAAGAGATTTCGGCACATGTATATAAACGTACCTATTTACATGTTGCTGAACATGAGGTTGGTATACAGTCTCGTGCACGAGAAGTGCTCAAGCTTTTAGATATTGGAAACTCTGATGTCCGCATGGTAGGAATATGGAGTACACGTGGAATTGGAAAGACAACAATTGCTAAAGCGATATACATTATACAATTCAATTGCTCATTAGTTTGAAGTTGGTTGCTTTTTGGCGAATGTTAGAGAAGCATCAATACCATATGGAGGTCTAGTAAAATTACAGAATATTCTTCTTTCCAAGATTCCAGGGGGAAAAGATGTCAAGGTAACTAATGCTGATGAAGGGATCACTGTGATAAAGGAATTTTTGAGTTCACTCTTAGTTATTGATGATGTTGATCAATTGAATCAGTTGAACAAATTAGCTGGAGGGCATGACTGGTTCGGTTTGAAAAGTAGAGTTATTAACAAGAGATACACATTTACTCTATGCTCATCAAGTAAAGCTGATATACAAGGTAAAAGAATTATGTCTAGAAGAAGCTTGTGAACTCTTCATTAGTTGGAATGGTCAGTTAGCAAATAGAGAATTGGTTGATTATGAGAATTGTTTTGAGCAAATTACTCCTGAATTTCAGTGTGTGTAGTGCAATATGCTCAAGGCTTACCATTAGCTCTTACAGTTTTAGGGTCACTCCTACGTGGTAGAAGTATAGATGAATGGCAGGTTGTTTTAGACGGTTACAAAAAAGTTCCTAACAAAGAGATTCAGGAAATTCTCAAACTTTGTTTTGAGGCACTAGAAGATCCGGTGAAATAAGTTTTCCTGGACATTGCATGCTTCTTTAAAGGTAGAGAGAAAGACTATGTAGTGCAAGCACCGGAGGGTTCTGAAATTAAACCCAAGTTTACCATTACAGTTCTAGTAGAAAAGGCGCTCATAAACATTGATAAGTGCAACTGTATTTGGATGCATGACTTGATGGAAGAAATGGGTAAAGAAATAATTCGTCAAGAGTCACCTGGAGAACCTGGTAAACGTAGCAGATTATGGTTTCATGAAGATTCTGGTTTGCACATTGTCCAAAGCTTGTTACCTTTCCTAATACAATGAACTTGCTTCCGACTAATCCAAACGTTGCAGCTGACGAATATGGCTCTATACCAGAAAGTGATGATTAAGTTTGTTTAAGGCTTCCAAAGCTACGCTCGTTCAATGCAGCAGGATGCAATTTGTGGGAGACTGATTTCCTTGTTAATCTCAATAGTGTGGCCAAACTAGAAAGAATACTTCTCTCCGGAAATAGTTTTGAAAGTCTTCCTTGAATTACCAAGTTTGTCAGATTGGAATTGCTGAATTAGTTGGTTGCAAGAGGCTGCGAGAAATTCCAGAACTTCCACCAAGCATGAGAATATTAGACGCGACAGATTGTGTCTCGTTGGAAAGAATTGCAAATATTTCCAACATCTTGGAACAAAAAGAGCCAAATATGACTGATATTCGTATGAACTTGACAAATTGCCGGAAACTGTGTGATACTCTAGCTCAGGACGTCGAAACGATGAAAAGTAGTTTGCTGATCAACGAGGCCACTCTCTTCTCCCTTTGTCTCTCCCAATATGCAATCCCCATTCCAGGTTGTTTTTCCAGCCAGTGATGTTCCAGAGTGGTTAAATGTCAATGGAGTTCACAGAAGGGTTTCCCTTTTATGAATTTTCTATGGAGTCCTTCCACATTTGCCATTAGAGAAAACTGGACTGGTCATCAGTGTTGCTGTTGAGAAGGCAGAATCTCGTTCCCATCATCATTCTTATGAGTGCAGCTTCCAAATCAGCTTTTCATCCGATCATTCTTTAGGGCGTGGTGGGTTCGCCTGGAAGATTGATACAAGAGAGAGCTCTCATGCGTTCATGTATTACTACTACCCCTTCACTGAGCTGCAGCCACTTATCGATATCATTCCGCTGCCTTATACATTTCGAGTTGCTATCGAATCTCCTCTCACGGACAATTACTTTCACGGCCGCCGTCGTATCAAAAGCTGCGGGGTACATCTTGTAATGCCACCAAATGAGGATGTCTCCATAAAGATTTCCAAGGCAAAGAGCCGGACTTTGCCACAGTCGCCCAGAGAGACTCCTGACCCTGAAGTACGGACCATTGTTTGAAGACGATGAAGATGAGTTCAACGACTACATGCTTTGGGAAGATGATGATCCATCTGATGATCAAGCCACTCGATGAACTCCGGATCCTGCTCCCAATTTCTCAAGCCTATATAAACCTATGTTCCTAGTGATGCTTGCTGTACTTCCATTTTCTGGTGGTGACTCCCATTCTTACCACATGTCTTCAAAAATTTGACCCATGCAGGAGGCACACAAGTGAGTAACAATTATCAGGGGTTTACAGATATTTGTTATCAACCATTTCACGATATGCAGAATGGCTCCCAAGAATCTTGATTTTTAGCTTGGGTTTAATGCCCAAAGTATTTGCATTCTGCATAGATTCCGGATATGCAGAATGGCTCCCAAGAATCAACCCATTGATCGGGTACCCATGGGTTTGGGTATGGAAATACCCACAAAAACTAATCCGGGTATCTACCCAGTGGGTATTTACCCATTAGGTATTTACCCATTTTGGAGATGGGTGGGTACATTACCCGCGGGTATTACCCAATGGGTGCATATGCCAACCTTACCCAAGATCCTACCTTGATTTTGTTCTAGCATTACTTATTTGCCCAACCTCATGCTTATGAACCGGTGCCCCGTCTGATCTAACCGTCCATTATCAGACTGTCCAAGATCAATTCATAACATTGAAATGCAACATTTTATCGATCAAAAATAAATGCTGCCTCAGAACCAAGCCAATTCTCAGCACCCCCTCCATTGAATACCAAAGGCAGTTCTTCATCATTACAGCTCGCTCAACAGAAGCTTTAGCAGATAGAATCAAGCCATCAGCAAAACACATATATACAGTTGAGCACTTCAACTATTATGTGTTACAAAAGGGTAATAGGTAGAATGTTGAGGGAGTTCTCATTTTTGAATAAAGAATGGATAGGAAGTGTCACAAAAGGTGATAGGTCTCAAGTCGGTCACAACAACTTAAGAATCCGGACAGGCTCATCAACTTCCCTGACCTTCAGCACTGATGCTAGATCGGAATGTCTACTAAACTCTGTGTAGTCCATAGTTGTGATCCAGTGTCTTCTCAAACTCTTGCATTTTGATTAACAGGGACAGAGTACCCATGCTATATGATCGAGTGAGCTGAAGTTTTGAGGTTTAATCAACAGGAATCTGTATCGTTCAACATGGCATGAGGCTGCAATAATATCCTCCAACTAACCTAAACCAAATTTTCTACCTAAAGCCAAAATCTCTGTAACTTTCTGAGTACATGAAAATTCCTATACAACTTCAACTGATATTGAAAATTCCTATATCGGACTTGACAAAGATATTTCTAAACTGGTTTTCATGTCATGCTCAGAATTTGTCTGTCCTAAACTTATCTCAAGTACTAAACAAATGTGTTTATTAAGACTCAAAAGGAGTCATGCCCTGCCAAGAAATGTATCCTCTCTAATAAGCAGAATTGCAGAAATGAGATTATGTTAAGTGCATTGTAATTAAACATGAAGAAGATACATGGACCTAAACATTGTGTACTGGATTGCTTCCCATTGTTTGAGCAACATACCAACAATCAAACAAGGCACATTGTAGAAACTAGAAAGTAGAAACATGTTATATGACTTATATCCAGTAACCCACTAGGCTAGCATCAAAATGTTTATACTTCCCGCAAACCTATACCTTTCATTTCCTTCATCACTATACTTACCCAAGAGCCAGAACACTATCCTATGAAATCACTTGGCCGGCTTTCAAACATCAATCATGAACGGAAACCTTAACCCAATATACTTACGTAAACAGAGCAAGCATCAGTAACAAAAGCAAGCATCAATTACATAACAAAGCTTAAAGTCTCTATAGCTTAAAAAACCAAACGTAACAACAACAACAAATGAAAGTGAGTACCGATCTCTTCTACTGAACAGTGGCCTGTTCTTGCGGAGGAGAAGGGTCAGCAGCGGAAGCATCATCAGAAGAATTGAGGAAAACCCAATCGGCGGGGAGAGGCGGCAGAGGAGCGTACACGGTGGGCTTACGTTTAACGTCCCAAGCAGCCGTTTTGCGTGGGCGGGTCTTGCGGTGGTGAGCCGTCGCCTTCTTCTGCGGCCTGGACGAGCATTCTATGACCAACCCAGTACTACCACCGCAGAGTGGTGGCGCCATCTGGGTGAGTCCGAACGACGCCTTTGCGGAGGGGTTGCGGAGAGGGACGGGCATGGAGAGGAGTTGAGGCCCCAACATCACAGCGGAGACTGACATTTTTGGGTTTGAGACGAGTTTTTGCGTTTGGTTCTGGAGATGATAATGTGGGTAACGTTATCTATAGTGGGTCTTTGCTTCTTTTAGTTTTACTGGTTACTGCTAGTGTCATGGGCTCATGGCCTTTTCTTTTTACTCTTTTTTTTTTTGGACAGGTTTCGATTAGTGTTGATAAATTAAAAAATGGTGCGTCTATTGTTACCCTACAAACCACTTTATTCACTCATTTACAATACCTAAAATATCATTTTTCTCAATTCTATTTTATTCACCCATTTACAATCCCAAAAATAAATTTTTCTCAATTCTACTTTGTTCAACATACATTCTCTTCTCCCTTACTCCATAATTGTGTTTTAAACTGATCTATGCGTTGTTTATAAATACGGTACAGTTGTCTATAAGAATTTACATACAAAATCGGCATAAAAATAATGAGTAAAGGGATAGACGGAAGCGTCAACAAAGAAACAAAAAGAGGAAAAAAATAAGAAATACAAACAGTTCACCTCATATTCAGGTTGAATGCTAGCGTCTTCAGACATAAAATGACCGAATCTGATAAATTTGAGTTAATGATTATGAAGTACGTATGTGTTCATCCAAAAAAATAAAAGGTAAAAAAAATTGTAATTTTTAACGACTTATTGTCCCTTGTTGTAATTTTTCATCAGGTTATTTTAGTCTTTTAAAAAATCAATAACATGTGAGGTGAATAAAATGATTTGTGGGGTGGCAATAGACGCACCGATTGAAAAATAACCAAACTAAAGGCTACTCTAGTAATACTTTGATCAACTAACTAAGCTGATGACTTAGGTAAACAAATTAAGGTGAAATCAATAGTGTAATAGTGATACTTTGATTCCTAACAAGCCAATAAATAACAAGGTGAAATCAACCACAACTACACTACACTAGACCGATGTATCGGTCAATCAAATTTAAAGTGAGATTACAATTAGTAGCGAAAAACCAAACCAAACTGTTACGACTGAGTCCACCCCCTACCTGCAAGAAACACTTTGCCAACTATTGCTTGGTCACCAAGGTGTTCAGAAAGTATGTTCCAGTTGATCTGAACATGGACCAAGAACCGGGCCAACCTAATGGGAATAGTGAAGCTCAACCAAATTGTCAACAACCGGTTCTCACTCATTTGGAGGATGTGAATTTTGTTCGATAGACATATTTTTTGTTTGGAGTACAACCTCATTTAGCACATAAAAAACCACCCACATTTTTCGTTGTCATAGACTTAAACATTAGTTGACATGGGCCAAGACGGAGTCATTGTGTAAATTTCAAACAAATTGGGCACATTGTAAATGATCGAAATGTTGAGCAGTAAAAAACTAAAGGGTCGCAGCGTCAATAGATAAATCTGTTTTGTTAGGCCCCTAAAGAGCATTGATCTTCCCTGTGAAAACTTATTCAGGTGTATGTTCTCTGCTATGTGTTAAAGCCAAGAGATCACTAACCCCTAAATCTCTAGCAAAAGGAAGATGTAGATTTACTGAGTTGTAAGCACTTTTTTTTTCAAGTCTGTAATCAAAGCATTCAAAAGTGTTGTATTCCATTAATATTCCTCTCAACTTATAGGTCTCTCTAATATTAACTTTTGAATGTTAGGGTAATGTCATATCGAACATTATGGATTAGGGAGGGAAGGGCTTCGGGTTGGACTGTTGGAACTTGGAATATGGTCTAAAGAAAGAAACTCGAATTTCACTATAATAAAATGGGAGGTGGTAATTTACCAAATGACCATCTGTCAAGATAAATGACCAACTGTCAAATGCTTCCAATGAAGGTAGAGAAATTCTTCGGTGTGACGGCCGTGCCACGTGTCCGTGCGACCGGCCGACAGTCGTGCGACACGTGTTTTTTTTTTTTTCTACAGCAGCCGCTGCGTTCTCCTCCGGCGAACCTTCTTCTGTTTTTTCTTCACCCTCGCCGGCCGAAACCATCGCCAACCACGACACAGATCCTCCTCCGCTGCTCTCCCTCATTTCCAGCCCCAAATTCCGTGACCGCCACACCCTCCGAAACCCTACCCCTCCTCTCTCCGCCTTCTTCTTCCTCTCCACCTCTCCGGATCCCTCTCCTTTCCCCTCCATTCGCTCCCGGAGTTCCGACGAGCCAAGAATCTCCAGAGAAAGGAAGAAGAAGCTTCGCCGGAGAAGAACACAACTTCGCCGGAGGAGAACGTGTGTGCTGCTGTAGAAAAAAAAAAAACACGTGTCGCACGACCGTAGGCCGGTCGCACGGACACGTGGCACGGCCATCGCACCGAAGACTCTCTCATGAAGGTAATGAGAGGTAATAATTACCAAAACAAAGGTAATAATTACTGTTCCGTATTGCCCAGCAATATGGAGAACAATCCAAAAGGGAATTAAATGCAAAAATCCCATAGTTTTATATTATAATAAAGGACAATCCCATAGTTTTTCCTTAAAATAATGACATCAGTATGACATGGCGTGTCAAAATGAAACAATCAAGGGCTGAGTCACAGGCAGCAAATCAAATCCCATGGCAGGCAGCCACGTGACCAAACAGGGATCCATCACCTCGTGATTTAACAGAAGTTAGTAACACTTGGTATTATTATTAAAATCAGAATAAATAAACTAATGGATATCATTGGTGCTAATTTAATAGGTCGGGCCCACCAGATCATGCAGTTATCGTGTGCGCAGTAAGTCCACGTGTGCGAAGCACAGAGATTTGGAGCCCGAGTGTGTGAGGAGTAAGATTTTGCATAGAGCGGCGGAGATTCCTTTATGCTCTTATTATTGACAATTTTTATCAGAAAAATTTATAAGAAAAACATTTAATTATTAATTTTTTTTTTAAAATAGATAATTTCATTACTTATTCATAGCTAGAAGATAGATAATTGAAATGGACGAGATCTGTGACCAGCCAAGTAATTTTTCAATTGTTACTTTTGGCTCGGGGTTTTGAGCGAGGGGATCTGGGCTTGTAGGCGTGTGTAGGAGGACAGATCGTTGTTCTTCACCTCTGAGTTATGTGTTGCATGATTGTCGTCTGAAGTCTCTTGTTTCTGGCATTGGCGGTGAAGCTGATCGGATTGGGGTAGGTTATGGTTCATGCGGTCATGCATGGATGGTGGATTTGTCCCCCGGGATGATGACGACGTGGATGGCAGATTTTAGGATGTTTCACGGTGGTCGAGGAGGCAGCAGGCTCGGTGGTGGCTCTCGGCAACGTTGAAGGGGGAGTTTGTGGTGGAGGCAGGCACATCACCTTCGTTTTGGGCCTTGGGCAGGGTCCAATTGAGGCTATTTTGGGCCAAAGTTTGGGCTTGGGTTTCTCTTAACCCATTTCTAAGTATTTAGATTTATCTATTTACGTTCAATCCTGTTTTAGGAGCTGTTACGCTATGTTTTTCTCTAGTATTTCTTGCTTTTCTGTAAGAAATAAGTGAACGAAATCTTTGTAATGAATGGTGCTAGCATGCCACTTCCTTAACTTGCCCAAACGTTTGGCAACGAAGGCATATATCCGTGTCATTTTAGTTTGAGTATCAATGAATTTACCGTATGACTTTTACGTCAAAAAAAAATATCATTGGCTTACACCAAAGTTCTATGGTAGTAAACAATCAGATTTAACTCAATTATTGATCCTACATACAAATGACTTAAATTACTCTATCAAATCCCTATAGCAGATAGAAATAGCCGCTTAGAGACTGCAATTGGTATACAACTACTATAACTCAGGAATCAAACAGGAGTAGTTTTCAATCAAATGTCTAGGCTAAGCTAAAAGGACTAGAACACTAGATTTGGGTGAAAACCCTTAGATCCCAAAGGGAAATGAAGGTATAAGGCCCAAAACAAGAGCCCTAGCCCAATTACGCTTTAAACTCATTACCTTAAAGTCGTCAATTAATCTACTTAACTAAGCAAGTCACGGCTCACTGACATTTATACATCTATGATGCACATGAACCTGTAATTTTAAACCAGTCGTTGATGTTTATAAGCAACATTTTTGCTTATAAAAAACAATATAATTAATATTATCTTTCCTTGAGCTAATAATCAGTTATTCATGTTACCGTAAATATACGTCTTTTAGGCAAAAAAAAAAAGGATCCTAAGAGCCTTGCACCAACAGCGCTCCCAAACCCGAAGGAAACCAAGTCTTCCATCAACCACATATGTGGCTTGACCTGCTATAATCCTTCAATTCCTTCTTCCCCAAATCACTCACCATGCCCATTGATGTAGTTACAACATCGTTTGTTGAATCTCTTACGCTCATGGGGAACGATGTCCTCGACGTCTGAAAGGTGGATGGAGGTGAGCCACATCTTCTTGCACGACCTCTGGTAGTCTGGCTCTGTCGTTGGATCTTCATGACCTCAAACGATACCTTTGTAGTATGTACGTGAGTCTTGAAGAAAGGCTACGGTGTACAACAACGAGCCAAGGATCGCTTCTTAATCAATTTTGAATTCAAATCAAATCAAAAGAAAGTTTTACGAGGAGGTCCTTGAAGATATGAAAAAGCTCCTATCATTCTCCATATTTACGATGGTGTCTCCCTAATCAATCAGGTCCCTATGACTGACTGAGCTCTTCTTAGAGCAAGTCCACCTCAAGGGGAAAAGCCTGACCCAAGTCTTCCTCCACATCAAAGGAAGATCCAGCAAGAAAAAAGCAAGTCCACCAATAAAAATTCATGGCCCAACCTTCATTTGGTTAAGACCTGGGTCAGACCCATGACCCAAGCAAAGGAAAATGAAGGCCCAGGTCTTCCTTCTCCAGCTCAGTCCAAATGCTGGTCCTTGCATGACGCAAGGCTGACGACGACCACGTGAAGCAAGGCATGCATGTTGGTTGTAATTCAAACTCAACAGTCCTTTTAATCTGGACCGTTTGTTGCAATCATAGGAGGAGATCGATGGCTTACAATTATACAATCCTTTCAAACTAAAAACAACTGTAAACTTAAAAAAATCCCAACGGTTACTAGAGTTAGCCACTTTAAAAAATAATAAAAATTCCTATAATTTTTTTGTTTTATATTATGTTTGTGTTATTTTTATATAATTGTATATTATTTTTTTTTTAGGCTTGGCTTGTCAATTTAAATCATGAAATAAATATTTTAATTTCAATATGTCATTTTGTTTATTTAATTATAATTTTATTAATATATAAAATTTATAAACAGTCACTATCATGTGGTGACCCAGAAACATAAATCGTGAGTGGAAACTGTAGCCCAAAATCACTGCCACATGACAACCCAGGTCTCACCCATGACCTAGGTCTTCCCAACAAAGATCCAGAGGGTGGACTTGCTCTTATGAGTTCAGATGACTGATTTCCCACTAGACTATGAGTGTTGGAACATCATTAAGAATGTGTCATATGTGGCTAGCGGCTATGAAGAACTAGATGAACCATTGTTTGCTAAAAAGAGCAAAAATGTGCATTTTGAAGAAGGAAAAGAACAACATGACTCTCATGCTTTGGTCGAGTACACACATGTTGCTACTGAACATGTCCCTGCAACACTGGCTAAGGAACAAATCCTAAAGCGTTCCAAGCGACATTTTAAGATCCTCGTCCACATAATTGAATATTCTAGCTTTACTACAATGACTACCATCCGCTGAAGCTCCTCAGAAGAAGGTGACATTCCCTGAGTTTACTTTAAGTTCCCACTAAACTCTTTGGGACTTAAGGAAGCACCTGGAGGGCGTTATTGTCCTCAGTGAAGCACAAAATGCAGTGAAGAAGAAGGGCTAGTTTAGTATTCTTGTGACTTTAAAAAAAAACTGATGTCGCTGTACTGTGAAAATAATCAGCTGTGAATTAAAACAGTTTTGTATTTGGTAAATACTAGTTTTAAAAGCTGCTGCCAAGATAAAATTTATTAATTTCTAGTGTTTTTAGTGACAGCTGCTTTTAAAAGTAACATTTATGTTGCTTCTAAAAGCAACTGCCAGTGACCTGTAATTTAAAAAAAAAAACTGTTTTTCTTTCATTTACCAAACACTATAACGTTCATAGAAGATTATTGTTGTGGAGCTTACACCATCACCACTGAAAGCTACCTATACTTTCTTCACCAAACCTCCTAGCCCTAATTGCAAGGTAAGAAGAAAATTTAAGTTTCTGATTTTTAACTTTACATATTATTTTGTTCTCAAATAAATGTAGCAGTTTAACCGTCGAGCTTATGTATCGTTGTAAACTAGTATCACAAATTTTTTTAATCTGTTCATTATATCGGTGGATCATATGTAATGATCTTTTATAGGTTGAGAACTTGAGATATAATATCAACTCGATACAAAAAAAAAGTGGGTAAAGTACTCTCGATTTGAACTAGAAAACAATTTTTCACAGTCATCGACTTCCTAATCAGCTAATAGACTACCGGCTCCCATATCAGGTATAGTTGGCAAATGGGTAAAGTCGTCATTTAGCGACGCCCTACTCTACAAACCTCAAAACGCCGTCAACCTCGGTCCGACTGGCATTCGCGCCAGCCTGTTCCCAGCTGTCTCCCAAAAGCCCCCAAAAAATTAAATACTATTAAAATCTCTTAAATATTAGTCCCTCCCTTTCCACACTTTTCGTTTCAGCCAAACTCAAAAAACCTAGACAAACAGAAAGAAGGAACCCCCAAAATCAATCCCTCCAAATCACACCACAATGTCTGCTCACACTCCCCTCTACTGATCTTCCCCCATTGCCAATCACAGAGCAGCTCCTCTCGATTTCGATTTCGATTCCGATTTTGGCCGCAGCAGCAATGGATCCCTGCCCATTTGTGCGAGTCACAGTGGGCAATCTCGCTCTCAAAATCCCCGTCGCTTCGAAACCGGCCCGCACCGTCGTCCACCCTTCCTCCTCGCCGTGTTTCTGCAAGATCAAGCTCAACAACCTCCCGGTCCAAACCGCCGTCGTTCCTTGCCTCCCGCCGGAAACCCAAACCCTAGACGCTAATACCGGCCTCGGAGTCACTGCCGCCACCTTCCATCTCAGCAAGTCGGATCTGGACCGGGTCGCGTCTAAGTCCATCTTCTCCGGGAAACTCTGCCTCAAAATCGCAATCTACACGGGGCGGAGGGGCACCACCTGTGGGGTTAACTCCGGGCGGCTTTTGGGCCGGGTTTCGGTCCCTTTGGGTCTGGCGGGAACCCAGGCTAAGGCTAGTGTGTTCCACAACGGATGGGTCTCCGTCGGCAAAGGCGTTAAGGGCGCCGGTGCTCAGATTACTCAGTTTCATTTGAATGTTAAGGCCGAACCCGACCCTAGATTCGTGTTTCAGTTCGACGGCGAGCCTGAGTGTAGTCCTCAAGTGTTTCAGATCCAAGGTAATATCAGACAGCCCGTCTTCACCTGCAAATTCAGCTTCCGAAACACCGGCGATCGAACCCAGAGATCCAGGTAGATAGATTAATTTGCTCATCTTTTTCGCTGCTTTTAATTTTTGAAAATGATAAGGGTTTCAATTGCGTCTGAAATGACTGAATCTTCAACCGGACTCGATCTAAAGCGAGTGGTTCATTTTCATAGCTTTTACCTACTTTTTCAGTTTCAGTCTTCAATTAATCTCCTAATTTCCTATTTTGCCCTCGTTTTTTTCAGGTCATCGCATTCAGACCAGAGTGGCTCCAGAAGCTGGCTGAGCTCGTTCGGAAGCGAGCGAGAGCGACCCGGCAGGGAACGCAAAGGCTGGTCCATAACGGTCCATGACCTATCCGGGTCGCCGGTAGCCGCCGCATCAATGGTCACACCCTTTGTGGCCTCACCGGGTTCCGACCGGGTCAGCCGCTCCAACCCCGGATGCTGGCTCATCCTCAGACCCGGAGACGGCACCTGGCAGCCCTGGGGCCGCCTCGAGGCATGGAGGGAGCGCGGCGGGGCCGACGGACTCGGGTACCGTTTCGAACTCATACCCGACACCAACGGCGGCATGAGCGCCGGCGGCATTGTTCTGGCGGAGTCGACTCTGAGCTTAAACAAAGGCGGGAAATTCGTTCTTGACCTCGGGTCGAATTCCGGGTCGGGTAATAAAGCTCCGGTCGTTCCGAACTCGCCGGCTTGCAGCCCGAAGAGCAGTGGGGACTTCGGGTACGGGTTGTGGCCGTATTGCTTGTACAGAGGGTTTGTGATGTCGGCGCGTGTGGAGGGTGAGAGAAGGTGCAGCAAGCCTACGGTGGAGGTGAGCGTGCAGCACGTGACCTGCACGGAGGACGCAGCGGCGTACGTGGCCTTAGCGGCGGCCGTTGATCTCTGCATGGACGCTTGCCGGCTGTTCTCGCAGCGGCTGAGGAAAGAGCTCTGCCAGCCGTCTGATTTGCTAGGATGATTCGGCCACTATCCGGCGTCGTTTTGTCCTGTTTCTAATATTCTTTTTTAGTATGTGAGTGGGGTTTGGTGGATTTGGATTTTGGATTCCAAATTTACTTACCATGAGAGGTTTTTTACTTCTACTACTAACAGAGTCAGTAGTGTGTACAGTGAGTGGAAATTAGACAGGGCACGCTTTGTTTTTACTTGTGTGGCTTGTGTTAATTTTTTTTTTCTTTTCACCCCCTTTTAGTTTTTGAAGTGAAGGGTTTGCTTAGGTGATTGTAATTTTCTTTGTTGGGATAATGTAGTTGCTGACTTGAGAAATTATCTTTTTTGTTTTCTTCAATTTGTGTTATTAATCAATTGAATAGCTTAATGGATATATGAGCTGTAATGTAATGTAGCTCCTTTACTAGCCCATGCCATTACAAATACAATTGTGCGCCCTTTTTGGGGTGTTCTGTCTTTTTAATTAAAAATAAGATTAAACTAGCACAAAAGTACATCTAATACATGTCCTCAAACTCTCAAAGCTTGGTCAACAAGGATATTTGCAAACCTTAACTCTGTTGCACTACCAAGACTTTTAACTAGGTTAGGGGAGCTTCTCATGTCCGTGCAAGACTAGCATATGAAGCTTGAATTGATTCAAAATTTCAAATATTTTTCAAAGTTAAGTAATGATTTAGGAAAGCGCTGGACTACGCCAAAGTGTCGTACGCCCATGTGGTCCCGAGACGCGTGGCGTTTTTTCATCGGCAGAGAGGATATTTGAGGGACAGCGCTGGAATTTCTCAGATGACGGTCATTCTTGTCGCTGTCAATGGCGTCTGGGCAAAAGCTAGGGGCGATTGTGTAACAAGACGAAGGGGGGTAGAGCGGCCGGGGGGAGGGGGGTAATACGACGCTGCAGGGAGATTGGCCACATCTCCGCCACCGACAGGGCGAATTAGCTGCAAGCAAAGCATTGTGCACAAGTTCGAAATCGAAAGAGGCGGAGCTGGTTACAAGTTTGAAACTTATTAACTGAAGAAGGTGTTGAAGCCGAAGCAGAGCGTTGTGCACGATTTCGACATTAAATCGTTTTTGCTTACAGGTTTGCAATCGATGAATGGGTTGAAGATGGAATTTGCATGCAACCAGATTGCATTCCCTCCGGAGGTAAGAGTTTTAACTCGGTTCAGTCGGTTGATGTGGTTATTTTCATTGTGTGGCGATATGTGGTTATTAGAATTATTGTCGGTATAGTGTTTTGAGTTCTCGTGCCTTGTACATCTTTATGATCTTGCATTCCCTCTTGGCATGTTCCTATACAAAAAATGGTTAGTTTGTTTGTAAACATTAGATTTGTAGATATGATCTGTGATTAAGCAATGTTTCTTGGCTCTTGGTTGTGTTTGCTAGTGTTTTGTATGTATTGTGTGCCATCATACTTAGCGGAAAAGATGATATCGTGATATGTTTAACTACTTTGTTGTGATTCTAAAGGACATCAGAAAGAGCAGAACCTGCAAGCAAGCTGGATCAACTTTGTATGTACAGTAGTCAAGCTCAAAGCATGTACATGTTTTCTACTCTTCTTTAATACATTTCCACAGTCAAAATGATCAGCTAGTTACCTTTTTTTTTTTGTCCTAGTTGTGGCTACTGATGATAAGAAAATAGCAGCATGCTGTTCAGATTTTGGAGCTAAGGTTACCTCATAGTTGGATGGACTGATAATCTATTTGAGCCTTATATATATTCTACTGGACTTGCATGTAAGAAAAAACTTTGTTTGCTGCTACCAGCTCCACCATAGAAAAGAGTTGTCATTTAAAAACAGAATAAAATTCTTTCAAAGGAGAAAGTTTACCTAAAAACTGCACAATGTATAAGTATAACTCTGTAATTTCAACTATTAATAGAAACAAGACTATAACTTCAACTATAATTTCAACGACTGATACTTGATAGAAAGCAAAAATAAAACTTGAATCAACTAAACTTTCAACCAAAACACAAACAATTAAGTCGTACCATTTAGCAGAGTCTGAGCTGCTTTCATAGATGAAACTCCACACCAAAAACTACTTGCCTACCTGCAGCAGCTTGTAATGAGTTTCCAGCGATGGCTACCAGTAATTGGATTCAGCTCTGCTCTCTCAGCACTCAGATTCGTCTCTAATCTCTCTGGGTTTTGGGTTCCAGATCCAGACTATATCTTCTAATCCTTTTGAATTTGATTACACTCTGCTCTCTCAGCAACGAGCTTCGTATGCAATCTCTCTGTGTTTTGGATTCCAGATCCAGACTATAACTTCGATTCCTTCGAAAGAATGGATCAAGCCCAAGACCATTGTCTGGGTATAAATTTGTGGCAAAATCTCCGTTCTATCCTTCAGTCTCACAGTAAAATCAGGCAGTCACTGTGATGGCCTGAAATTACAAAACTGCCCATCCGTTAACAACTCCGTCTGGAGTACCGTACGACGAGTGTAGTGTAGCTTTTGCCAATGATTTATTGATTTTTACAAACTATAGAAGTAAAATGTTAATTTAAGGGGCGTGACACCCTATTTATGGTAAAATGATAAAACGTTGTCAGAGCTCTTATACAGTACCTGTAATTGTATCAGTAGATACATTTTGTGATTGGTTCAAATACGCTATATATTTGTGTCCCCGAGGAAACCGAGGAATATACCAATCAGCTTGTCATGGACACGAGTTCAATAGTAATGAGTTCCAAGAAGGGACTTAACAGGTAGTGCAATGTCATGCTCTGTCTCTAGTTTGGGCAACCTGAGCTAAGAATTGTTCTTTGATTTTGGCTCCTACTACCAACGCAAATGGACTCCCTAGCAACAAATGAGTGCTCTAGAACGGAATGATGTGGGTATCCAATCAGGTATTTGGCTGATCTTTATTTTTTTAATGCTCATCACATAACCTCACACAACTTTAGTCTAACCTGAACCGATATGATTTTTTCTTTTCTTTTGAGTGCTCTTGAACGAAATGATATGGGTATCGAAGCCTGTTAGCCTGATGATTAGTCTCTGGCCGAGCTTTATTCTTTAATGCTCGATCATTACTGTTTTTGTATCCTAGGAAGTTATCTCCTTACACATAACCTCAAAAAGCTCTAGTCTAGCCTAGACCGATATGTTTTTTTTTTCTTTTGAATAAGCCGATTCAAAATCATTTACAGTTTGTAGCGTTAAAACTTATTTATTTGGACTTTGGAGTTAACTTTGATGTGTGTTCATGACTTCAAAGGGATTGACTTAAGAAGAATGAAAAAAAATAAAAAGAAAGTAGAGTATTAGAAAGGAGTTGGCCTAAAGATACAAAAAAGGAAGGAGTCCTAGCTAGGACCACCGGACAGGGTGGAGAGAGAGGTTGTTGTGGATGGATACGGGGAAGGGAAGGGCGTGCACGTTATGTGCCCCAATCCAGTTCAACAAGAATGAATACATATACACATAATAATAATTGCATCAAGATTATGCTGGATCTTAGCTGTAATGCGCTTTTAAGCGAGGCTTATCTCTTAAATTAGGGAGTTGGTACTTTTGACTCTTTTCATCTCATTATTAATAGACTCACATATCCTTTAGTTTGTCAATTCATTTACAGTCAGTTGTGCTCAACAGTTGTTGATTTTGGTTAAACTTTAAGGATGCGGACTAAATTTCAAACTATTTCACCATTTAATGATTTCAACATGTTTACTTAAGCATGATCAAATACAATGAAGGTATTGAATGTCTAAAAGATACTCTATTTTTTATTTTATTTTAAGAAGAGCTAGAGCTGCCCTTAAATCTCGATTAATAAAACCATAAAATATAAAAAACATAGAGCTTAAACCTTAAATTACAAAAAAAATAACAAATTCTAACATACATCCATCAGCTTAAAAATGCGTTGTGGACCACTCGGTTGTTTTGAGTTATTAAATAAAATCTTGATTCATTGGTTTTATGTTATATCAACTGCACTTAAAAAATTGATTCACTTTGACGTTAGGCTCGACTAGCAATAATATTATTCGGCACAAAATGAAGAAATCCATGTTGGGTTTGGTGTGATTTGAGGAGATGGCAACTGGCAGCCATCATGATTAATTTAAGGGAGGGGGTACACTTCAGGCCTTCACTCTTGGCTTACTTCCAGATTTAAAATGTGATGGAAGGCAAAGCAGGTGTGTGTTATTTTTTTTTTAGAAAAGCAGGTGTGTGTTATGTATAAACTATCTTGGACAAATTGCAATTGAAATATTGAATAGGTTGGTGGCGTGGTGCGTGCCATGGTTTGAGACTTTAAGGTTCAGATGAATTTCTGCTACGCAATTTGGTTTCTGGGACCAATGACTTCAATCCTTTTGGAATTTCCACATCCACAGCACTTGATGGTTTTCTTGAAATACAGATATACATCCAATATACAACTGATGTTTTCGGATATATATCGTGGAAGGTTAGTGGTAAAATCAAGTTAAAATGACAATTTTGTTTTTAATTTTCCGAAAGAGCTTCGGCACAAACATTTTACGTAGGGTTCATGAAAGATCATGATAGTGATTTTCTCACGATCAGTTAACCTTGACCGCCGACGTTAGATTTCCGTTAAAGATACTAGATAGTAACTGGAGCTCTAAACTTGCATCATTTTCTGGACCGGGGACTTTGCTATCCTATGTTGTAACAGTTCTTGCCAGTCTGGTCGTCTCATGAATCTCCAGTAACGAATTTTACCCGACATTTCTCATTCTGATAAGTAAGTAATCAAAATTTCAATTGGTAAATTTGTTAGATTAATTAAAAAAGAAAAGTTTAATGCTTGAATTGATCTGTTTAGTGGTAAATTGGTAAATCTGTTACGCCGACACAAACAGATTTCATTTCTGAATTCAGAATTCAATTTTGAAACATTTGGTAATGAAACTATTTTAGGGAGAGTGGGCATTGGCATTGGCATTGGCATGGAGTCATCGACTAATGGAGCCATGGAGTATGGTCCCCTGTCCTGGTTGTAGTGACTACCAAAAAGCCTAGAGCAGTGTAACCAATCCAAGCTAAAGCCAACGAGGCCAACAGTACTAGTTGGATGAATGATGATGATAACAACAGCAACAACCAAACAAGGCCAATACAAATTCCCAGATTGGAGTCAAGAGTCACGTTCACGAGTGAGTCCTACCGGGACATGCCCAGAGAGCTGTCACTAGCTTTTTCTGTTTGGGGGAACCAGAGAAAAGGACTAATCGTTAACAAGGAACTACTGCCTCTCTCTCTTCTGGGTGGGTATCAGTATCACTCACACACTCTGTTCCTCTCTCTCAGTCTGAGTCTTACAGAGAGAGGAGTCACATGAGCTGCGACGTTACGGTCGTCATTGTTATTCTGTCGCTCTCTTTCTTTCTCTGGATCTAACCCACACCAGACCCAGACTGAGACTCACTCTCCCCCACCACACTGCTACCATAATCTAACCTATTACCTCATTTACCGTTGCACCAAAGCCAATATATTGACCAACGGCTTCACCAACTCCTCAACTGATTACTTTGGCTTTCCTTGTTCATCCTTGATGGCTCTGTGTGGATACAAAGCAAATTCTCGTAGGAGAAATTTTGATAAATAACTATTTTTAGATGTTTGAATTGATTTTTAACCATGTTTTTACAAACTGATTAAAAATGACCATATGAAAGAATCAAAAGTCTTAATTACCTTCTAATTTAAATTTGCATAGTAAAACAAGATATGTCGGTGGAATGGTGGTGTTATCTACGTTATTGATCATTTGGTTTTCATATTCTTTCATAATCTGGATTCCCCATTCTTTTATTTGCATTTGTGGTGCACATATAATGAATATAATGAAACAGACTCACCTTCCATCGATCCCTCAACTTCCTATATGACTCGATCATATTATGTCTTTTTCCTCACTTGGAAGACAATTGAATTACAAGTCATAAATCCATTTCAGAGAGTTATTTGTAAATCTTATCATTACAAGATGATTAGGTAAAAAACCATAACCAACACCTTTTGACTTCACATAGACAGAAAAGAAGTTGAAGCCTCAATCGAATCTTAAGATTAGGAGAAAGTAAAGGCATCTACCTAAACAAATTAATCAAAATCGTTTGAAACTGATCAAGGTTAGTTAAATAAAAAAGAAGAGATCAAAAATTGCGATAAATATATACGAGGGTGATCTAAAATGTTGAGGAGAAATTTTATATAAACACCACAAATAATTTAATACACATCCCTTTCTCAATACACCATTTATTTAATTTCTCATTCAGATATTTTACTAAATACACAACCCAAAGTACCTAAAATACCCTTAATCTAAAAATCTATGAAATATCATATTATGTGACTATATTAACACTATTATTATTGTATAATTAGTATATATTTATAAATTAACATTTTATAGGTGTTCATATCTATTACTTGTGTTAGTTCTTGAGAAATCCTTATAAATTCATTGTTCATTTCAAATTCTTAAACATGAAAATGATAAACAAGATGAAAAATACATATCTGAATAGTGTGTTTAGGTGAAAAGAAAAATATGTGAAATATAACAAAATAGGTGTTCCGTGTTTCTATGCATAACAATTACATCGTTTGACACTTTGACACTCTAAACTTAGAAATTATGAATCTTTAAGGACAAAAAAGAAATTAATTGATTATCCAAATTTCCTTGCAAATTTTTTGTTTACTTTAATAGTTTCCCTAAATAAATTCTCGATCTTAAAAATTTAATTTGTTCTAATTCACTTTACAAGTTTCCAAAAATAAGTTTTCGTTTTTAATATTTTAATTTGGTTTATATTTCACATTATTAGTTTCCAAATATAAGTTTGTTTTTAATATTTAAATTGTATTACACATGCCTCTTTTGGTCATTTAACATACAAATCAAATCTGATTTGAAATATCTAATAATAGGGATGTGTATTAAGTTATTTATGGTGTGTATTTAAAACCACTCGAACATGACTGGGAGAGAGATCCAGTAAAAACATTTGAACATGGTTGAGAAATACAGTTAAATTATATAAGGGTATTTGAGACTTTTGATTTCTTTACATGGTTAGTTTTCAAGGTTAGTTAAATAGAAAAAGAAGATATCGAAAATTGCGATAAATATATACGAGGGTGATCTCAAAATGTTGAGGCTGAGAGAGAGATCCAGTAAAAACATTTGAACATGGTTGAGAAATACAGCTAAATTATATGAGGGTATTTAAGACTTTTGATTTCTTTACATGGTTAGTTTTCAACTTTTTGTAAAAAGATGGTTAAAAATCAACTCAACCACCTAAAAATGATTATTTATCAAAAGTTCTTTTTTCCTTCCTAGTAGTTATACTACCCACGTACATTGAGGTCACCACTGTTAAATACACCATCCCAGCTAGCCAAGATATATACGATATTTTCAATACAAAAATTGCAGCTCGATTTTTACCTTATACATGAAGAAAGAGGAAGTCTTGAGTGTGGCTGCCAAGTGCCATTGTGTGTCAAGAAATTAGAATTCATGATTTCAATGTGATTTAGAGCGTCCTTATTTAATTTTCTCTTGACAAAGAATCTACTTTAACAAAAGAAGACAGAAATGGTATGTGACTTTATCATCAAGAAATTTTCAAAATTTATGCCCATATATCCTACTATTTTCATGTGAAACTTCAGTCTTCAGGTAATACTCCCACTCACACCCTCTACATGCCGTACATGTGCTCTTAGACATTGTAACATACATGTGTCATGACGGTTATAGATAAATTAATCTATTAACAAAACCCAGTACTATGTTGTGACCGTCTTATAAAGTTATGATCAGAAGTTTATTTGAACGTTTAGAATCATCAAGAGTACTTTCAAAATTGAAGGGACAAAAGCACGAACAATATGAGCCTTAATTTTTTATGTACCACTTCAAATTGGTGAAGTGCTAGGGTGTTTGAGGCTTTAAGCTATGGGTTCCATGGTATAATATTCTTCAACTATGCTTACCAGAAACAAATTTCGCAATGAGTTGCCTAGTCAATATATGCGCGCGGTACATGATTTCATGATGCGGAACAACCACAGATGACAGATCCAACCAAACTCGCCTACTATAAGATCTCTAAGTTTGGCTTAAGTATGAAGACATATAATGTACACTACTGGCCTCTCTATAACTTGTTTCACAAGTTCGTGAACGCTGCGAATCCTTATGCATTCAACAATATCTTGTACTTTTATTGGGACCATGATCCATATATCTTCTCAATCATACTTGATATTGTTCATGATTCGTGAATGTGAAACTATATAAATCTATGGACCAATATCCATCTCTGGAACATACTTCTTAACTATGCTAGCTACATGTTCAGTGGATGCAACACTTCTCGACAGAAACTGCACTTTTCCCTATGAGATCAGGAAAGCAATTTCTACCCAGATCAACTTTGAGAATCGATTATGGAGTGCTTTTCTTACGGACCTGGAGACATGGTGCTGTTTTACCGGGGTAGTGTAATTTTTATCAATGATCAATGAAAGAAACTGAGAATAAAACCCCATAACTTTCTCCTCTGAAGTAACAACTACTCATAAGTCGTGACTTTTTGTTTATCTCCTCGACTTTTCAGGAAGATTTCCAGTTTCTTTTGCTTAAATAACCCGCTCTTTAATTTTGGTTACCATGTTGGAGGGGGGCATGATTGTGTTTTAGTCTATGGAGGTAACAAAAAGTGTTTGAAGTATAAATTTCTACCAGTTGGCATGTGTTAGTTCAACTGTGTGCAATTGGAAAACATAGTGTGCAATTTATCAAAATTGAAAACAGTTATTGTATGTTATAAGAGACAAGCTATGATACCGGGATGTATATCCTACTTTTCTCTTACATGTACTTGAACAAAAATTACAATATTATGAATCAAATTATAACATTGAGAAACAAATTTACCAAACTTATTTATACTAGTTACATGAAGTTAAATAAAATTACAACTATGAGAACAATTTGTTCAAAAAGTTGTAAAATGATTGTACATTTTGTAATTACAATTATTAAAATAAAATTACTAACAATACGACTCAACATTACCACTTTGACTACAAATATGTTGTCACATTTGTAAATGTAGGTATTATATACGGATAGGTACCATAGAATTTCTCATGTTTGTTATAATAGATGAGTAGTGTACATCAACATTGATGAGTAATATTCATCAGAATTGAAAAGTGAGAAGTACATTAACATAGATGAGTAAAAGTTTCTAAGCAATTAAACTATTTTTCTAGTTTGTTGGTTGCTTACTAGTTTAGTGTCATGTGAGCTTCACTTTTCATTCAATAGGTGTGGTGGTATTACATTTAATGGTGTATCTTTTTGACAACTTCACGGGTCACCGGTATAATGTTGTTTTGGCAATATGTTTGACATTATTCCAAATAAAAAAAATAAATCCAGAAGTCAATCAGCATAGATGAGAAAAATAATGGGCATATTATACATGGGTTCTACTTGTGTGCCTTAAGGTATAGATACCTAACCAGTTTTAACTTGCTATAGCAGGTTAAAACAAACTAACACCGTTAACTCTCTGTTTAGTCTCTCTATATCTACAGTTTTCATTAGAAATATCTACCATTCAGATGAGCAAAATCACACAAAAGTAGACTTTCTGGAAATCAAAATGATTCTTGAGACTGTCTACAACTATCATAAGAAACAGCTACTACTGTCATGAAAAATATCACAACAAATGTTGCAAGTAGAAAGACACATTTAACATAAGACACATCTATTGTTTTCAATAGAAAAGTAGACTTTCTAGAAATTAAAATTGTTCTTAAGATTGAATCAACCCAAGGTAAAATTTGCAACTCTACATTTAACATAAGACACATCTACTATTTTCATTACAAATCTCTACCATTAACATAAACGAAATCAAAGAAAAGTAGGACTTTCTGGAAATCAAAATTGTTCTTGAAATTGAAGCAACCTAAGGTAAAAGATGCAAAGTCTACATTTAACATAAGACACATCTACTATTTTCATTAGAAATGTCTATCATTAACATAAGAGAAATCAAAGAAAAGTAGACTTTTCATGAGAAATGTCTACATTTAACATAAGACACATATACTCTTTTCATGAGAAATGTCTACCATTTAGATGAGCAAAATAACAAAAAAGTAGACTTTTTGGAAATCAAAATTGTTCTTGAGATTGAATCAATAAATGAAGATGAAAGTTGCAAAGTTTACATTTAACATAAGACACAACTACTCTTTTCATAAGAAATGTCTACTATTTAGACGAGAAAAATCACCAAAAAATAGACTTTCTGGAAATCAAAATTGTTCTTGAGATTGAATCAATAAATGAAGGTGAAAGTTACAAAGTCTACATTTAACATAAGACACAACTAGTCAACTACTCTTTTCATGAGAAATATCTACCATTTGGATGAGCAAAATCACAAAAAAGTAGACTTTCTGGAAATCAAAATTGTTCTTGAGATTGAATCAATAATTGAAGATGAAATTTGCAAAGTCTACATTTAACATAAGACACAACTACTATTTTCATGAGAAATGTCTACCATTTGGATGAGCAAAATCACAAAAAAGTAGACTTTCTAGAAATCAAAATTGTTTTTGCGATTGAATCAATGAAAATTCACAAAATGAAAATTGACGGTCTGATGTGATCATTATTGTGAAACATGGCTATGGTATAAAATTCAACTGGATTCAACAATGTTCGGGGCTAGATCAAAGCGGTCAACCTTAATTCATCTTCACTTATCACACGAAAACTATCTTACCTACCTCTTCGTTTCCTAGTTTGGTCGATTCTTCAACACAATAAAGTCTCACATAGATGAGACATAACCATCCATGTAAAACTTTGGGTACGTTTACCACCCGAGGATAGGGCTCTCCTTATTGAAGTATAAGCATAAATAGGGTTGACCGTTTCGATTGGGGCCCAAACATTGGCGAATTAAAGTGATTTTTCTACTGTAGCCGTATTTTACTATACCAATCATATCTTATTTCACAAGATTTTTAAAAATTTTGTTTTCTTTATATAGTTGGTTCACAAAGTTGTACACTAGCGTCTAACCTACCAAACAAGTTATACTACATTAGTAGGCACGTTATGATTAGTAGGCATGTTAGTACATTACCCTAAGTTATACTACATTAGTAGGCACGTTATGATTCCGATGACTAAAATTCACAAAATGAAAATTGACCGTCTGATGTGATCATTATTGTGAAACATGGCTATGGTATAAAATTCAATTGGATTCAACAATGTTTGGGGCTTGATCAAAGCGGTCAACCCTAATTCATCTTCACTTATCACACGAAAACTATCTTACCTACCTCTTCGTGACCTAGTTTGATGGATTCTTCAACACGATAAAGTCTCACATAGATGAGACATAGCCACCCATGTGAAACTTTGGGGATGTTTACCACTCGAGGATAGGGCTCTCCTTAGTGAAGTATAAACGTAAATAGAGTTAACCGTTTCGATCGGGGCCCAAACATTGGCGAATTAAAGTGATTTTTCTACCATAGTGGTATTTTACTATACCGATCACATCATATTTCACGAGATTTTTGAAAATTTTGCTTCCTCTATATAGTTGGTTCACAAAGTTGTACACTAGCATATAACCTACCAAACAAGTTATACCACATTAGCAGGCACATTGTGATTCCGATGATTAAAATTCAGACGCAATTGTGAAGTGGGTCTCACCAGTGGTCCGTGACATTTTTCGGTGAATTTTTCCGACACCGGAGCTATTTTCTATGCATTTTTAAAGTTTTGAAATGGTGGGAAAAAAGTAAAACTTTAATGACATGGACAAATTAGTGACTTAGGACGAATGAGGTCGCGACATGTGGCAATTAGTGTTGAATTTTAAGAAAAGGAATCCCTCCGAAATGGAAACTTACCATTGCTTTTATAGTAGATTTCCATAAATAGTAACTTTCATTTTTAGAGCATAACTATCCCCCTAAAATGGAAACTTACCCTTCCTTTTATAGTTGATTTCTATAAATAGTAACTTTCGTTTTTAGAGCATAACTATCCCCCCCAAAATGGAAACTTA
>NC_020495.1:15027044-15029143 GCF_000184155.1 Fragaria vesca subsp. vesca
CTCTTCTGAGTCTTCTCTCAATTGGGTTTCTTTCAAATGGGTTACTTCTAATGATGTAGCACCAACCTTAAATGGAGTTATAGCAGATCTATTAATCAAATCTAATTATTTTTGTTGTTTGAGTTTTTGATTGATCGATTTTTTTTGTTGTTGTTCAAGTTCTTACCAGTTGATGGAAACTCTTGAGAGAGAAAGTTGGTATCATAATGGTTTACTGGGTTTAAGAAGTTGAACATAAATGGGTGCAAGACTTGAAAGATTGCTAGATATTATTATTATTTTTTTTCGTTGTTTATTTTTCTTGGGTTCTTGCTGGGTTTAAGATGTACATGAATAAGTTGGATTTGGTGATAGTTTCAAGAGATTGCCTGTTAGCAAAGTTAGTTGGTATATAAATGTAATTTGAATTACCTTTGATTTGTTTTTGAAGAACCTAAATCCAAATTCTAAATGACGAAGAAGATCTAAATGTCTTTGGCTTTCGTGGTCAGATAGGTGTTAATAGAGATAGGGGGGATGTTAAGATTTATTTATTTTTTGTTTGGTTTTTGTTCTGGGAATGTATTTGGAGCAGGATCCTTGGTCAACATAACAAAGTAAAGAAAACGTTTTCATCAAGTTTCTATTATCGAATTTATTCATTTGAGGGGTTGATGGAGTGAAAAAGTCATTTTTACCCTCATTTTTCGGACCCACGTGCATCACACATGGTTACTGTTAACGGCGACGTGACGGAAATAAACCGCAGGTATGCCATAGATACTAAAAATTGAGTCTGGGTACTTCTTTGATAACTTTGTAAGGTCGGGTATCATATTGTCAGTCACGCAAGAGTTTAGACACTGTTGATGCAAAAAACCCCTCATGTTATTAGTAGACCTAACTCATGTTAATAGTAGACTTTGCATCTTAGAGTACTTGATCCAACTTTGAAGAACAATCTCCAGAACGAATTTCCAGAAAGTCTACTTTTATGTGATTTTGCTCATCCAAATGGTAGACATTTCTGATAAAAAAAGTAGTTGTGTCTTATGTTAAATGTAGACTTTGCAACTTTTACCTTTGGTTGGTTCAATCTCAAGAACTATTTATATTTCTAGAAAGTCTACTTTTCTGTGATTTTGCTTATCTAAATGGTAAACATTTCTAATAAAAATAGTAGATGTGTCTTATGTTAAACGTAGACTTTACAACTTTTGCCTTTAATGGGTTCAATCTCAAGAACCATTTTGATTTCCAGAAAGTCTACTTTTCTGTGATTTAGCTCATCTAAATGGTAGACATTTCTAATGAAAATAGTAGATGTGTCTTATGTTAAATGTAGACTTTGCAACTTTTGCCTTTAATGAGTTCAATATGAAGAACCATTTTGATTTCCAGAAAGTCTACTTGTTTTGTGATTTTGCTTATTTAAATGGTAGACATTTCTCATGAAAATAGTAGTTGTGTCTTATGTTAAACGTAAACTTTGCAACTTTCACCTTCATTTATTGATTTAATCTCAAGAACAATTTTGATTTCCAGAAAGTCTACTTTTTTGTGATTTTGCTTATCTAAAAGGTAGACATTTCTTATGAAAATAGTAATTGTGTCTTATGTTAAATGTAGACTTGCAAATTTTACATTTGGTTGGTTCAATCTTAAGAACCATTTTTATTTCCAGAAAGTCTATATCTATGTGATTTTTCTCATCTAAATGGTAGATATTTCTCATGAAAATAGTAGTTGTGTCTTATGTTAAATATAGACTTTGCAATTTTCACCTTCCATTATTGATTCAATCTCAAGAACAATTTTGATTTCTAGAAAGTCTACTTTTTTGTGATTTTGCTTATCTAAATGGTAGACATTTCTCATGAAAATAGTAGTTGTGTCTTATGTTAAATGTAGACTTTCCAACTTTTGTCTTAAATGAGTTCAATCTCAAGAGAGCATACAAGAGGAGTTAGTTTCTTACAACGAAATCGATTTTAGTAAGAAATTGACATATCGATGAGACAAGAGAGGGAGGGAGAGAGAGAGAGAGAGAGAGAGAGAGAGAGAGAGAGAGAGAGAGAGAGAGAGAGAGAGAGAGAGAGAGAGAGAGAGAGAGAGTAGAG
>NC_020495.1:15029598-15047309 GCF_000184155.1 Fragaria vesca subsp. vesca
AGAGAGAGAGAGAGACTAACCCCGTTAGTGAGAGAGTGAGAGTTAGTTTGAGATTTAAATTGGATGACCAGTCAAACAGGTAGCAGGTCATCATTAATCTAGTTGGACCAATTGTAAACAACCATGTGGTTAAGGTATCCATACCTTAAGGTACACAAGTATTTGCCTTATACATGACAAGAATGTGAAACCTACGAGCCACACCACGGGGAATAATATTACATCTAGTAAATCTACCATCATTGCTTTTTCACAGGCTGCGCATTTGTTAAGAGTTTACCATGCATTAGTATTTACTAATCCGATTAAATGTGTTTAATTCTTGAGGGAAGGTAAAGATTCCAGATGAAATCCCATCGCCACTAGGAACTAGGATATAGCTTCAAGCAAAGAGAGTTCTTTTCCAAATGCTAGAGCTAATCATCGACATTCTAAGATCAATCATGTAACAACTTTTCAGGTACTTAACATTTTGAACTTGAAACCCAAAGATCATTCTCCCTTTGAACAAACTTTCACCCAGTTTAAGGCATAATAGCTTGATGAGTTAAATGAGTCTTCCGAGCCACTCAAAATTGAAGATTTTGAAAAATAATATTTTATTTATGCTAAAAACTTTTATGAGTCAAATTTTCACAATCGAGCCAAGCTTTGAACAAACTCAAGCTACTCATAAAAAAAACGAGCTACTCACGAGCCAAACGAGCCAAATATATCTTAATTCAAGCTTGGCTCGTTTTTTTTATCTTACGAGCAGGAGTCGAACACAAGTCGAACACGAGCAATTCGAGCCTACTTACAGCCCTATATAATATTTGCCGATCCAATCTTAATATCTAGCAGAACAAACACGCCCATTATATATAAGATTTAGGCCAAAAATTAGAGATGGTCTAAGACTTTGTGGTGGATCGTTTCCTTGTTATCTGTACTTATCCACACACACACACACAAATCTCTGATAATAAGCCTATAGCCTTGAACAAAGTTGTGACTTGTGAAAGGGAAAAACGACAATTAGACCAGATGAAGTGAGCCAAAGGAAAAGGAAATGCAACTTGAGAAGTTTGTTCAACTAGTCAGCTTGAGAAGTAGCATTTCCTTTTCCTTTCGAAAGGGAATAAGGAAATCTAGAGAAGTTGCATACCTTCAAGCAGAGACCAACAAAGTTACCACATGAATGAGCATCAAACTGATACTTTACAAGTTATTAATAGATATTCTAGATAAATTCTAGTTAAAGTACACATATTGAACATTTAGTTTGCTTATTGTACTTGCATATGCATTGCCCTTTCTATCATGAGAGCTTCAGACCAAGAAAATACAATATCACTTACGCTTAGTGGAAAAACTTGTTTATGATTGCTCATCTACCTTACCCTCATTTATGGTTATATAAGGGAATATCAAAGGTGAAACTCAGCATGTTCATCCGTAGTCAGTGCAATCACTCAGCTGCATATTCACCCCTGTTTATTTTGGGATGTCATTCTTGAGAAAAGTCTCCCAAGATTGGTTGATTATATCTCTCTCCTTCTAGAATGAAGAATCTGAACTTGTGCACTCTCCACCCTACTGCAGTAGATTTCCGATCAGAAACTACATTGTCGTTGCCATGCACTACTAGTGCTTTGCAATTGCTTATGATACAATATTTTCAGTAGATATTATTCCTAGGTTGGCTGCAACTATATCATCAGTGGCGGAACCTCAATATTGCATAAAACTGGCCTAATATAACTGCTTCTTAAAATTCTCAAGTATGGCTGCCTTTGGCTAGAAGTTAGAACGAATTATAATATAACTTGAGTAGCTGCATTTCTGTACCATAAAGAGAACCATTGCTCCATTTTTGTTTTTTCACTTGTATTGGTTGATGAACCAGCATATGTTTGACCATCTATCTTGGCTGAACCAAACTGATCACCTCTTTCTTCACCAGTGGCTTTATTATCTATCTGTAAATCAAAAGTTTCTGCACTGTCTACCTCTTCTTCCTTCACTCTTCTCAAGCTTCCAACTTCGATTTGGTTGTTTGTAGTGCCAATGTTCTGCTTCACAGCACTGGATGCATCATCACCCTTGTATTGCTCCTCTCTTGCCTCTTGGCTGTACCTTTTATCTTTAATTTGTACTTGATCCTCCAAGTCATTTCCTTTCTCTTCACTCTCTTGTTCTTCATTTTCTTCTTCTTCTCCTCTCACCGTATCATCTACATCAATCAAATCCTCTACCCCCTCAGATTCCTCAGATTTCTCTTGATCATTCCCGTCAACTTCATCTCTACCTCCTCTTCCTCCCCCCTCACTTTCTTCAGCTTTAGTCTCATCTACCTCTTCTTCATATTCTTCCTCCTTTTCCATATTCCTTCCAACATCCACAGGAGTTTCTTCCATGCGAGGATGGAGGCCCCGCCTCCCAAGTTCTAGTACTCCATGCTCAATTTGCATTTCTCCAGATATCTTCTCTGCAGAGCTCACTTCAAGTTCTTTTTTACCATGGGAGTGATCGAGTTGGTAAACCAGCCAGATGCATATAGCAAGCAACAAAGATATCTGAACAGCATGCTTTACCTTGAAGCCTTTTACCCTCTGGTTTCTACTGGGTGATTGCTTCAACATGGTGAATACTAAAAATGTATATAATTTCACCAATTAGCAGCAGCAGAAGGTGAGAATCTGTACAGAGGAAAGTAAGAACCATAAGTGCTCAATCATGTAATATAGTACTACATCTATATATTTACTACTGCAAAAGCTCAGCAATGCACATGTTTGCATCTAGATCCTGTTGAAACTTTTGCACTAATTGACTGTATAAATGACTCTTAAACAAGGTTCCTCGGTGGATGTTGGTTCTTGAGTTGTGAGAAAATTGTTATGGGAAACTTTGTTGCTTAAGAGTCTACACACCATACAGCTACCAGATTGAAGAACATCACCTTGACGTCTTGATTGGTAGACAATCAAAACAATGAAAGGCAAAAGAAACGAACTTCACAGTCGAAACTTGAAATGCAACATCAAATTATCCAAGAGATTATACTTCAAAAAAGCATCTATGTTTGCAATCAGAATGAATGTGCCATCCAGCTAAAGTAAGAGTTCACTGAAATTACTAATTTTAGAGTTGAGGAAAGAGTTTCAATATACTCGGCACTTTCAAACAATGCAATGAGTAAGACAAGATACCAAACTTGCAGATAACAGAAAAGGACACCGTTGCCGACACTGAATAAAGAACAAAATAAAAAAACCATTTAGAACAGAAGCAGCTTCATTCTTAGAATTTGCAATTAGACAAATATTAATTAAACAATCGAGGACAACAATTATTTTCACACCTTAATTACTAAGGGGTTCCTTATTCACAGCAACAAAAATCACAAAACCCATATCAAAATGACACTTTTTTCTACCTTGAAATGCTTGAATCTCATTCCAATATCCAGAATTCATTCGTTCACATGAAAGATCCAAAATTTGGCATATGGGGTATGAATACAAAGTTACAAACACACAGAATCAACATATCAAACATACTTAAAAGCACAAACAAGTACTAATTCTTAGATGAAAAGACGAAATATAGAATGAAGAAAGGAAATTAAGAAAGGTAGCGTACCAGTGACTCAGTGGGGAAGCTAAGCTAGGTAGCAGAATCTGAGATAAAATGAGATATATTCGCTTTAGTAAAGCTTTGCACTTGGATTCATCTTATGAACAAGTAGTACTTTCTAACCCCAAGAAGAAATATTCTACATTAAATTACCTCTTTTGGTCTTCAAATATGTGGTTAGAAAGGAGAGGAGGACAGAGAAGTAGTTGAGGGGTGTCAATAATGCTCTCTGTCTCTATGCCTGTCCTTGAATGAAGCTGAGCCAAAGTCACACAAAACTTCTGTTTGAGCCCGGTGGGTATTTTTGGTCCAAGACTCAGGGTACGTTTGGATAACATTTGGGCCAGTATCTGTGGCCCTTTTTTAATGCGAAGCCCACTAAGGGTGGCGAAGTCTGACAACACGCGAGTTTGAATTGTGCAAGGATTCTGATACCTCGCGGGATTCGATGTCCTCGCGGGATCCTTTGTTCTAGTTCGTGTAGGATTCTACAGTGTATGGCGAGGTAGAGTTGGAAATGGACTGTAGTACCCGCGGGATAGGATCGCTTAGTGCTCGAGTTCGCGTACGACGCTACAGTGATATGATGCGGGGCGGTGAGCGAGACCTAGGCGAAGTCTGTTTTGGACACGTGTTGCATGGATCGCGCGGCTCGCGAGCTGGTCGTTTCCTGGTGGAATTCTAATTGTTGAGTCCGAATGGATTTGTGATTAGGTCTCTGCGAATTGCTTGCGGATCGCTATATAAGGGAGCTTGACACAACGAACAACACACACAATCAATCATACAAAACAACTGCAAATCTTCGAGCATCCTCGAAACCCTAAGTTCTAAGTGCATCTCGCCTTAGATCTCAGAGCCCGTCTGGACTCGCCTCTCTTTCCCAATTGTTGCTCTGCTCGCTTCGAATAGTGAGTATCGATTCACAGGTGACTAGATAGTTTGCTTGTAATTCCTCTCCCGCGAGGTGACACCGGAGCTCTACTTCGCCTGATTAGAAGTCAAGAACGCGCACCGTTCTCGTTCCGCGTCCGCGCGGTGGCACGCCCTGCAAAACCTAATTTACTTTTGGTAGCACAAGTTACCTCTCTACCCCTGCTGAGGATCGTGGCCAAAACAACTTCATGCAGGACTGTGCGACGACTAGGCATTATAATCAGGTTATATGTGTGACAGTGTGAGAGACACTACTACAGTACTACACCTTCCTTTCTTCAATTTTTGTTATTGAAGAGAAAACGTTAGGTCTTATTAATTCTCTCTTTATGTGGGAGAATAATAAAACTAGAATGGAAAATTAAGGAGATGTGCATGTACAACGTTGAGACGTGTGAATAAAATTTCTCAAATAAAAACTCAAATTGTAGGTGCTATGGTTAAGACAACGATCATAACACTAAATTACAGCAGCTGCAAGCATAGTTTAGCAATGCGTAACATGTGTCAAAGACATTGCATTATTCAAATAGGACACTAAAATAAAGCAGCTGCAAGCACATTGCATTGCATAACATGTTCAGCAAAGACATCAAATTATTCAACCTAGGAGAACAAAAATCATAGTCTGTATAGAAATTATTTGTATAGAATTGACACTTGATAGCATAACACTGTATTCTGGCTTTATGTTCAAATTTTCAGAATAAATGTCACTTGAAGTTCATCAAGCAATCTGGGGTCACCGGGACACAACAGTCAGTTGTCAGCCTACACGGAAAGATGTAATCAACCAAACAATAGCTGATCAATACACGCAGAATCAGTAAGCTAGTGACCTTGATATTGGTAATTTTGGTGTGTGATTTGGTTCTGATTCAACAGAATTGTGTGTTAGACTAATCTTCATATTCAAAATTGCATTATGGAAAGTATACCTACTACCTCGAATTTTTTATCCTTCCTCTTCTCGCTCATTTTTTAGAAAAACATCATTATCCACATCCCCTTCATTCAAATTACCAATATCAAGCTTCTCTGTGAGATTCTCCAATCTGTTCTCCACGTCAGAACTATCTGGTTCAACAATAGGTGATAGTTCTTGTACTGTCTTGGACTTCATTATCTGGTTTGAAAAACGGATTCTGGGGGTCATTGGTAGACCCATAGATGCTGAGAATTCATCAACCAGCAGTTTCATCACATCAAAAGTTTCTTTATCCTTGTGTTTTTGAATGGACTTCAAATAAGTGATGAAGGCCCTTTTTGCTAGCCCTGGGAGTGTAGCAGGGGATACTTGACTAGCAAAGCTGATAACAATGAAGACACTAGTTGAAGCCTTTTGCTTAGCCTGAGCAAAAGCAGTAGAACAACAATTTAGCATGTAAAACAGTAAAAGTAAGAAAAAAGGTACAAAGATGGGAGTAATAGAAATATAGGCATAATGGCATATGGTGGCTTGTTCACCCTGCCTCCAAAATGACAAAGAGTGTACCTTTGATGCACTGAACGAGTATTTTTGCAGCAACTAATTTCTGAAGCATCCTCAGTTTTGACTTTTGAGGGCAACATAAATAAAACAGACAGCCCTTCAGAATGATAGCGTGCAGTTTGGCCAACTCTTTGTATGTAGATGCAACATCTTCTGGACAATTTGTTAGTTAATAATTCTTCTCCTCCTGTCATGCCCCGATCTCTTCCTCAATATCTGCGTAATTGATTTCATTCACAATTACTGTGTATCTTTGCATTCAATACATATCATAGGTGTAGTCATAATTGTATATTTTATAGTAGCAAGATTATACCAGCAAGATTATTGCTGTGGTGCATATATAATGTAAAGGTTGTATCGATAATGATTCAATGAAAATCTGTTTCTACACAATCCACCTGCACATAGGAAATATTGTTGTAGAAAGTAAGTATTAAAAACTTTTCATCATATGCTATATCATAATAATGGAAACTGAAGAGAAGGAAGGTGTCAGAAAGGTGGAAGTTTCCACCAAGTGGGAGACTCAAGTTAAATTTTGATGGGGCTTATAGAGATGATGGATGGGGGGGAGCAGGAGTAATTGTCAGAGATGAGCAAGGGGAGGTGATAGGTGCATGGTCAAAGAAGTTATTTGACTTGGGGTCTCCATTACAAGCTGAAGCCTTAGCATGCAGGGTAGGTCTAGGGACAGCTTTGCAGCAAGGTTGGAAGTCTCTGGAGGTCGAAAGCGACTGTGCTTCTTTGGTCAGTGCCCTTAACCATCATGTAGAAGACAGAAGTGAGGTTAGTCGGATCATTGAGGATTGTAAAGTCTTTATGATGTCTTTTGATTTTGTAAAGGTCCGACATATTTACCGAGAAGCAAATAATGCGGCCCATAGATTGGCGCATTTTGCTAGTCTTGATAGAGTAGTAGAGCTACGCTTAGCTGAGGCACCTGTTTGTATACATGATGTCCTCTTTGAGGATAAGTGTAATGTTCAGAGTGAGGCACGAGTAGAGGTTCTTTGTCCCCCTCGGCGCTACACTCTAATTTTAATATAAATAATGGGTGTGAGAACGAGCCTCTTATGGGCTGAGTGTCTCTCTCCAATTTCAAAAATGGAAATCTTGGATCAGGCACACCTGAACTACCCAGTCAACTGCCTTGTTGAAATCTAGGCCGCTTGAAGCAACATGAAACGGTGAGTATGTTCCTATTCTTCCCTCTTGCTTGAGTTGCTTCATCTTACCATGAAGATATTTTAGGGGTATTCCAGGATGAAGCTTTTTAAATATTTCAAACACAAATTTTACCTATTGGAACAACAATTTGACAAGATCTGCAATACCAAATGAAGGTAATATTTGCATTCTCTGGGCCATTATATGTCATGTTGTGGTGAGACGCAACACCATCAGGGAAGAGACAACAATCCCATTTTGTGAGAAAGAGTAGCATGTCATAGACAGCTTTAACTGAGTTCTTGTGTTTGTGTTGTTGTGGTGTTAGAGTCTTTCTGTTGATTAAGGGGATTCAATTTCAAGGGAAGATCAGATGACAAGGAAAGAAGTCAATCACCTGCAATTTGGTAATCTCTTGGTGCTACTAGGAAAACTGTAGTTCATGGTTTTTGTGATGATTCAGTGACTGTGTTTATGTGTTTTGTGAATAGACTCTGATCTTTGTATGTTGTGCTATATATTTCAGACACAACATTGAGTTAGTCCATCAAGGTTAGTGTACAACTCTACACCTACTTATATGAGCTCTTCTAACAACCAATTAAGCAAACGATTAAGTTATTAAGAAGCAATACGATACCAGTTCCACATTGTGTTAAGCAAAGCTTCTCCCAAAAAAAATGAAAACTCTATTCTCTCTAGCGTGTCTTCTCGCTTTGACACTCTCGCCGCCTCCCCTTGAAGGCGTCGAATCCAGCAACTCCCATCGGAAGCCAACCTTAGGGCACATCTGCCATCCTATTGCTCCTCCCTATTCAATCCACCTATCACATTCCTTTTCTTGGACAATTGGACACGATGGAGACGTCCTTAGGAATGGGCATCCATTTTGGTTCTGGTGGCTGTTAGATGATGAGATCAGAGTGCTGCTAGAGGTGGGAGCGCTGACCTCACCGGTTGCGCAATAATAGTTGCGATCGTGGATGTCGTCAGGTAGCGCAGAGGGTTGTTTGTGGACTCAGATGATGGTACAACGTGGCAGATCATGGCTGGGATTGTTGATGGCGGGTCGACGGTGTTGGTTGCCGGATTCGACAATAGTTGCCGCTGCAAAGAAGCAGAAGAGATCTGATAAGAGTTTCTCAACACTTTGGGTCGTTCCTTCGGGCTCCACCATGGCCCAAGTTTGGGTGTATTTGGATCTACTTTATGCAGGCCTATGGATTTGGGACCCATGAATCACTCATCTAAATTGTCATAAGGTCTACCTATGGCTCCACTAGCCGAAGTTAAACTTCCGAGCACATTCCCCGATCGACAATGGAGAATACAAAAGGCTTGGGTCAATGGATCTTGGTGCTACAAAGACGTGCTACCCTAACATCTTGGATGTTTGAAGACCTTGCAGTTGTTATTCGTGTGACAAACTCTTTACAATTTTCTAGTATTTTCGTACACCAATTGAGATCCGTAGGCGAATTTAATCGTTCTATTGTTTTGAGTCATGTAACATCTACTTGGTTAAGAATGTCTTCTAGTAGAGTCGTACATCATCATGTTCGAATTAGGCTTGTCCTTGCTTAGCATGTATTCGCTCTAGCACATATATATGTTGGATGCCCATATGTTCGACCTTTGTCGATCTTATGAATAAAGTTTTCTTTATATTAAAAAAAAAAAAAGAAAGAAGCAATACGATACTGAGCAAATAAGAGTTTTGTTCATTGCTAAGAGCATCTCCAACAACTTTCCTAAAAAAAATTTAAAATGGGGAAACAAAAGCCAAAATCTCCATCCCTATTTTAAAGAATGAGATAAGGAAGTTGTTAGACCTAAAAAAGACTTAATATTTCCCAAAATTAAGAACATCGCAAAAATGGAGAAGTTGTTGGAGATGTTCTAATTCATCTGTTAGCCTTTCAAAACAATAGTAAATAGTTATTCATAAGGCTAGTCATATTCAAAACAAAGTGGCTCAATTTTCTAGTACTTTCCTTTCTGTTGCGTATTCTTGGTAGCCAAACACATGAAAGATTTCAAATTTATATATTAAAGATCTACAAAGAAAGAACCAGAATTAGAAAAAAGAAGCGATAATGGAGACAAAAATTGAAGCAAAAAGATTGTCATTGTATCTTGGTCGACGATTTTGGGGTTTCTTGAGCGTGTCCTTCATTTCGTTGCTGATTGATTCTCTATATTCCTTCAGAAAAAAGAAGAGGGGGTGCTCTCACTCTCGGAATTCTTATCACAAGTATCATGCGTGGTTGGTCGGAGCTCTTTATGCAGACACGCCTTAATTCCCTTTTTTGATTACTTGGTAAGGGAAAGAGTGCAAGATTATCGGTGAGTCAAACCTTATCGGTTCACAAGGATTGCAATGAGAATGAGATTAGTGATTTTGCTATCCAGATTGTAGAGAATAATGTCAATGTATATGTACATACTGTTCAAACACCTTCCTCGTCTATTTTAAGAGTGTTGGAGTTACTCATACTCGATGCATGTCACAAAATGACTTTCTGGATAAAGCGTTGCCTCAAGGTGTTGACGTGATCTTAATTAGTTTTGGGCCGGTGTAACGGATTTAATCTGTCGCTATATAGGTCCCTTTTTGGCATAGTGATAATTAGCACCATTGCCGCCCCATCTTGGGATTCTCCGGTAGCATGAATCTGCATTTTGTTGTGTTACAAATGTTTCTCATACACTAAATCCCTCTTGCGGTGTTTGTTTTTACTTTCACATCACTTCTTGCCTTTGTTTTCTACATCAAGAGGCTCATCAAAGAGGAGTTTATGCCACCCCGCCTTAGTGAGATGAGTGTCTCTAGCCTCCGACGGTCCGCCCACCCCCACATTTTCAACGGTTCTACCCCTCACACTCTGACGGTCGCCCCCCCCCCCCCCCCCCCCACCACATTACAAGTGCTATTACCAACCCTCGTCTCTCTAAGGAACAAAATGTAATGAGCGTGTCATTACAAATTCAAATGTTGGCATTATTTACATGGCTGGTCTCACTTGTTTCATCTAGGCTCATCTCATTGCATTAGAGGTCAAGGCAAGAACAAAATCTCTACAAATTCAAACACAAACCCGAATAGATCGAGATGACGTAAAATAATAAGCACAACAAGTTAAACAACAAGCAAGAGCACTCAATGTTAGAACACAACAAGTTAGAGAACAAACAACCCTATTGGATGAATATATTGTTAAGGTGGCCAGTGAACAACCTAGGAGTTAGGAATATGACCGTATGAGCAGCACCGCCTATAGGAGAAGATCAAGTTGTCTAACCTCGTTCAATTATAGAAACAATTGACAGTTGGTATGATCAAATATCTGTCTTATTAGCTTTGTTACTTGTTTTGTATGCTCATGTGGTTCATTGTTATTCTTCCTGCCTCATTGTATGATCATGAGATATTTGACCCACCTAATCACCTTAATGATGTGTGTATGTTAATGTTAGTGACAACTCTTAGTTGTATTATGACATAGAGTTTTAGATCTTCAAAATTCATAACATAGATATGATGAATGATACTTTTGATATGAAATGAAATTTTTGATGAAAAAAAAAATTGATTTGGGCCGGAGCAATTTTATAAAAGTATTTATGGTTTAAACAATTATAGAATAATGATCACCACTAGTACTTGCTTAGACACTTGTGATAAAGAGGAATGAAACTTTTAGTTTGAGGAATCATGCGAGAAAATAATGTAAACGTTCTTCAATAGAGATTGATAGAAACAAAAGCTCTTAACTTTTGACAACTCAGATAGAGATGTTAATTTACTTGCTACGTCAGTCCAATACTCATGAAGTTCAATTCCCAAGAAAAGACCAAGGGAGCCTTTAAGGTGGTGCTATGTAAAAATAGGATCTCGACATATCGTCAATTTGTTCCTAAGGTTCAGAAGAGAATAATAAAGCAGTTTCACCACATATATAAATAGCTCGAGTTCCAATACTGCAAAAGTGGGTTTGGCTGTTGTATACTCTATTATTTCCCGATTGATGTGTTGATCCTTTCCAAAGTATAAGGCTTCGTTACCAGAGAATCAATCTTGTAGAAGTTCCCGGTTAAAGAGGCTTCATATTTGATCCTCTGTTTCACTGACTTTGTTTCCACATCACACATAAAAGATGCATCTAATAGGGTCTCTCAAACAAAACTTACCTATAGACTGACCCACAAGAGGCTTCAAGAGAAGCATCCACATTTGCACATCACACCTTAGGAAGGAGGGGCTGATAGGTTGCTTTAGTGGATGAAAATGTTCTTCTTCGGCCACCAAGCTTCAATCTTTCTCCATGTGGAGCCTCTTTGGTTTGTCTACAAGCAGCCGCTACTCCTCCGCGATGAGATGAAATCGTTTTCTTGATGATCCCATAGATTTGAAATCGGGGGTTTTTCAAATTGAGGCAAAAAATAGTGATCATAATGCGAGAAAGGATTTCTGAAAGGTTTGAATTTCAGTGTATGTAATTGTATATAGCTAGAAAAATTTAATTCTAGTGCATGACTGCTTTATTAGAGGAAATGTTGTTTTTTATGCAATCAATATCCTCAATTTGTTTTATGAATGATTCATATCCGACATAGAAAATGATATTTAGTATGTACGTTTGCTTATGGGTTCAACAGCTAGCTGACAATTCCTTTTGCATTTGCAGCTAGCTAGCAACTTTTTTGAGCCAAAGATTGAGCGGTAATCAATCAAAGCTGAAAGATATAACCTAGGAAAGAAACATAAAAGACATCAAGGTTTGTTTTTTATGGCCTCAGTCATATCCATCTTGCAAATGAGGGTCGCATACATGCATATATAGTAAATAGTTAGGATATGAAAGTGGAAGATTTGGTGGGCGACTCTGTCCATCCTCCGCCGGGATATCCTCCATTTCCCCAGGCGGGTTATCCTCTTCATCCCCAGGTGGGTTATCAAAGTTATCCTCCCCATCCCCAAGCGAGTTATCCTCTCCATCCCTATGTGGGTTATCCTCCCCATCTTCAGGCGGCGTTTGCACAGCAGCATCCTGAACCGACGGTGGCAGCTCCGGCGCCTTGTGACCTAAGAAGAAAAAACGTAAATATTTCAATATGGGGAAGGGTTTTAATTTACGTAGACGAGGCGAACTATACCTATTGTCACACCTATGAAGAGTGGAGGAATGTCTTTAAGTGAGTTTTGAAATGTTGTTTAAGGCCTGTTAAATAAGACATGTGAGGATTTATGTCTCATTACCAGAAATTTATTGTGATTGTTATTTTTATATTTTTATGTAAAAGCCATACGGCAAATTCATTAATACTCAAACTAAAATGACACAGATACATGTTTTCCCTTTCCAAACGTTTGGGCAAATTAAGATGTGGCATGGTAGCACCATTCATTACAAATATTTCATTCACTTATTTCTAAACAAAGAAATACTGAAGTACTAAAACTTAGGATAATCACACATCCTAAACAAGGATTTACTGTAAATAGACTAGCTAAATACTTTGAATTGGGTTAAAGAAAAACCCTAGCCCAACTTAGAACCCAAAACAGCTGTCAGACAAGAGTCCAGCTCAAGACCCATTCAGAAAAGGCCCACTCGCTGATCCAACGCCATTGCACTGTACAGTATCGCCGGAGCTCCCGTCCCAACTTCGATCTCTGCCGATCCACGCCCTATTGTGATTGTTATTAGACATTCCTAGACTGGTTTTAAGGTTTTATGATTTGGTTCATACCAATAACTTATTTGAACAATTTATGGTTTGTGTTGATTTATGTATATTGATTTCATTTGAATTTAAAAAAAAATAGTTAGGTTATGAGCACATATGTGACTGTAATACACTTAAACTAATAAATAGTTGAATGAATATGATATCTCATTTATTGGATTTTATTTACAGTACATGAAGGAAACATATAAAGACTTGGAGGATTTAGAATTTACAGTATGATAAATGGTTTGGAGTGTTGAGTATCAAGAATGACGTACACTTTTTGTTGCAAACATGTCTCTAATGACCGGCTGAGCACTAATCTGATCATTTTTGAAACTCTTAAAAGTAGAAGTACTTTTTCTTTCTTTCGCAAAAAAAAAAAAAAAAAAAAAAAAAAAAAAAACTTAGCTATAACAGTTAGTAATTAATGATGTTCTGAGCAATGCTCAAATGCATGTACTAGAACGATTGTTTTGGATGAACTCCCTTTTCAAGTTTTTTGAGATTGTCGGATGAAGATACTTCTACATGGTTGTTTCTCCTAAATACATATCATTATCTCGAACAATCATTGCTAAGATTTAAAAAATACTAATTTAATATAAGTTTTTTTTTTCTTTTGGAAGATATATAGTTAAAGTTTTTTGTATGCTACTTGTAAACACAAATATAATTTTTCTTACTACAACTTTTCATCTAAAATGTCAACTACTATATCATACTTACAGTGACTGATAAGAACATTTTATGCATCGTTTATATTGTTAATATTTTTAGTTCTCTTTATATTCTTTTTATTTGTTTATTTGTGTGTTTATAGGTATTCTGAAACAAATATGAGAAAAGAGATAACTAAGGGAAAAGTTTGAAGTCTTGGCCCAAGTAAGAGGCATTTTTTTATTATAAAAAATAATATGTTCGATGTTATCCCGACTATTGAGCTTTCTGTCACAAATGAGACACATATCTCGTAGACAATATCACTAAAAAACGTGACCGCACGTTGTTGTTACCGATGCAATAAACGACATCCACTCCTAACATGCCAAGGATACCACACAGTTAGTAAACTGAAATCTAATCTTATTACTCAAATATATTAACTGTTTATTGACCATGTCATTTATATACAGCCTAACCAAATGCTTCATTATTTGTCTCATAGAACAAAGAGAAAACACTCTAAATCTATGAATCATCTTTCGAATACACGATTCACAAAACACATGGCCTTAACTCGTGGCAGTAGGCTTGAAGCAATAGTTGAGGTAGATTTCACATAACTGCATACATAACATACTGCATTAAAAACATAATAATAACAAAAGTAAAACCAACTAAAACCATGAATGCATTTGAGGCATAACATATCTTGTATACTCATCAAAAAGAAAATAATCAAAGGAGAGATGGAGGAGCGGTTTTTGACCAGTGCTAAGGTGAAAGAAATTATGCAGAAACCTATCGGGAAGAACGTGTTGCGCCATTCTATGGATGTGGCATTCCGGTGTTATAACTACTTTTAAAAATTTAACACTTTGAAATTTTTCTGAGGACTTTATAGAAATAGGCCATTAATATACGATTGTCAATGTCAATCAAATTTAAATGGTTGCTGGCTAACTTGCAGAACAAAATTATGACTTACCGATTCTATAAAGCTTTGCATAACATTGTGGTACCTAACGTTGTTAAGTTTTTTGCTTCAAAAAATGTGACAAATCAATGTCAATCAAATTTAAACGGTTGCTGGCTAACTTGCAAAACAAAATTATGACTTACCGATTCTATAAAGCTTTGCATAACATTGTGGTACCTAACGTTGTTAAGTTTTTGCTTCAAAAAATGTGACAAAGGAATATCTAGTTAGGTAGAGCCATGAAATCAAAGATTGAAACACATAAAGCATATTGGATTGTGAAAACTATAGCAGCATGTATAAATTAATTGGCAAATCAGCGCCGCGCGGGCGCGTGCTGAAAGGTTTGCGGCTACTGTACCAAACAAGATGGAGAAGCTGACCTACTTTTGTGACGAGTATAAAAATCCAATTGTTTTTGTTACGTTTATTGTCGTGGGGGTCTATGGATGGCACAAATTCCAGGTTTCTAGGGAGCAAGATAACAAGATTACAACATTGCTCATGATTTTGGCTTATGTTATAACTCGCAAAGAGACTTCTTTCACATCTTTGTTCAAATGGTGGCCAACAGCAGGCAAATGAGGAGAAGTTGGAGAATGTGGCGGATCCGAAATCAAAGATTTACACATCTACTGATATGGACGAGCATGGGAGACCCGTGCTTGTCATCACACCTAGTTGCCAACAATACTTGTTGCAGAAACCAGATGTGGTAACAAAGTTTGTTGACGCACCAGGTGAATCAATATATATTTATGAATTGTTTATGTAACTCATTAAAAAAAAATGTATATACAATCGGTGTCAAAGCTAGAGCTATAAAATAGATAAAACTATGTATCATTTAAAGCAAACAAAGATATTAAGAACACGTATGACATAAAATACAATAAAAAAACTATGTTATCAAACATGTCATGACCACTTGATTAAGTACTGAACCTAGCTATGTGTAGTCTATCAAAAGCATCTTGTTGGTGTTCAAATCACCAAACTTGATTCTCGATGCATAAATTTTAACATAAACAAAATAAAAACATATCCAAAAGGCAATCACACTCTGTTATTCGTCTTAACCATTTCACCGAGAAATTTCAATTGTTAAGAAAAAATGGCAAAAAATATGGGCAGAAAGTTTTTCATCTGCAGCAACTGGCGATGCCCTGGAACACAAAGAGATAAAGGTCCTGAAGGATGGAAAATGATGGAAAAGTGACGGATGTTGTTGAGGTTGTGATTTGCCTGGCGGATGTGTTTCTTCCTTTGGTGAAGAGGTTGTTGAGCTCAGACTTTCAGATTGGGGCACAAAACTGCGGTTTTAATAATTGCAGTGCGGTCAATTTTGGGTCTATGATGATGTTGGCTACTGGGTGATGAAGATTGGTGCCCTTGATGAAGTTAGTGTTGAGATGCTTACAAAGCTTGAGGTTCCATGGGTCATCCTTGGGCATTCTGAAAGGAGGTTTTTGTTACATGAAACCAATGAAGTTGTTGCAAACAAGGTTGCCCATGCACTTTTTCACGGTTTGAAGGTGATCGTGTGTAGGTGACACTCTTGAGCAGCAAAATGCTAGATCAAGCATTAAAGCTATAACAGAACAAATCAATGCATTTGCAGACAAAGTGGTAGATTGGACCAACATCATTTTGGCTTATGAGCCGGTGTGGGCTGTCGAAACCTGGGTGGATGTATCTCCAGCTTAGGCACATGCAATATTTCATGAAATGAGGAATTGGTGTAACATCCTAAAGTAGTTTGTTCGGTTTATTAGTTTTAATTTAATTTTTTTAGTATCTACAGTTTTTGTTTTAAAAAAAATAATAATAATATTTTGCATTCAGATAAGGCTAGAGAACGCAGTCTGTCTTTGGTTACTTTGAACGACAAGAAAGCAGGCAAGCAGGAGGTGTCAAATAGTTAGATATGCAGAGAGTAGCTGTCTAGTCTAAGCCTATAGGAGGTGACACGACCTACCCTAAATTTCACCCTGAAACCCGGAGTAAGTCGTGCGGGGACCACCTCCAAGGAAAATTTACTGAAAAGATTAAGAAAATCTCCCTTGCAGATGGACAACCCTAACTCGAAAATTCCAAATTACACTCTTAATTTAGCACTTCCAAACATCACATAATTATCCTTCAGAAATTCTACACATAATATACAATAATCCCAAAGTATTCAGAGCTACTAAACACTAGCGGAAGCAAGAAAACACGAGTAGGTTGAACAGGTAACCTACTGACGAAAACTGGCAGAAATGCGGGTGACTATGCCTCGCCTCCTACTAGATCCAACCCGAACTTTGCAGACTGGGCAATTTAAAACGAAGGGCCCAGGGGAAAACATTTAATAACGTTAGAGTGAGTGGACAAAAAATAAAATAATAAATAAAATATTTATGTTTCCCCAAATTAATTTCTAAGGAAAAATCGAATGCATGCCGCAAGCGATAAAACTTTTATCCCATAAAATATCGAGCCTCTCAGACTCTATAATATATGTATGTATTTACACTCGTTCATACTCCCTATATAAATTCATGGGTCTATATAGGGCTACTACGCTCGCGTCCAACGCTCACGTCACGCCTTAATGCGGTGCTACACTACGCCATCAAGGTGGACAGACGTGTGTATAAATATGTGTCCATACCCCTTATATGAATTAAACACTCAAATAGGGCTACTACGCTTACGTCCAACGCTCACGTCACACCATAATGCGGCTATATGCTACGCCATTAAGGTGGACAGACACATATGGCTAGCTAGCATTTATATACATACTCTCTCATAAATACATATTTATATCCACCGAAAATCCCATTTTCGGTAACTCTCCAAGAGAAATAAAAATCGTCAAATTAAAATGACGTTAAAATATTTCCGCAACATTAATTGATCAACCATGAACCATAGCATGCATTTATTTAAAATAAACGTCCACTCACAAATTAGGCCTAAGCTTGATGTCGATCTGGGGCCTCGTCTGCTCGAGCCTCCTCACGTCCTGTTCCAAATATAATATTAATTTCCCAACCAAAAATCCAATATTTAATCAAAATAGGCAAAATTACCCGAGAGCCATAAATATAGCTCATCATTGCCTAACTT